>NC_133773.1:147146789-147217174 GCF_003597395.2 Chelonoidis abingdonii | reverse complement strand
TTACAGCGCAGGAGCCCCCGGCTCTATTCCATCGTGATGCAACCTGAGAATATGAGGTGAGGTTTGGCTCTCTGGCTGCCCCAGATGCATGGATTCACATAGACAAGACCTCGCACCGACCCCACCCATACTGCTCAGAACTCACTTGCTGCCCCTGAGGACCAGTATGGCCCCCATGCCCGGCACGTGTTATTGGTGGGGAGCTCAGGGGGCTGTGCAGGGGTTCTCAGGGGCAGCACAGAGGGTGCAGGGGGTCTTGGGGGCTGCGCAGATGGTCCCTCCCCCGGGTTGAGGGACTGCACGGAGGGTGCAGGGGGCACTCGGGGCTGCATGGAGGATGCAGGGGGTTGCTGCCCTGTCTCTGGGCCTGGAGGGAAGGGCAGGTGAGAAGAAGCCAGTGAGGAGCGGATACCGACTCAGCCAGCAGCACCTGTGAATGGGGAGCAAGCGTTCACCCCCAGGGAACCTGCGGGTGCTGCACACACAGTTCTGCAGCCATCACCTCCTGCCATCTCTGCCCCTCCAGGGATGCTGCAGTCGTAGGCCTGGACTCAATGTCGGACTACAGTGGCTCCGAGGGCTGGGCAAAGCCAGCAGGAAGGGGAAGAGATGCAGGCAGGAGACACCGCCTTGTGCAGGGCGCTGCCTCGGGGGCGGGGGGCATGGGGGAGCAGCAGTGCTGCCCAGTGCATTGCGGGCTGGCTGCAGCACTGGCAGACCCTGGCTCACCGTGCGCCATGTGTGACCTGACTGAGTCGGGCTGAACCCAGAGTCCCTGCTGGGGGCATGGGGGAGAGGACGGAGCATGTAGAGCGGGGCCGGGGGTAGAACTCATCCCCATGCCACAGGGAGCCCTGCGATTGTCTAGGGTGAGCGGGGCCGGGGGTAGAACTCAACCCCACGCCACAGGGAGCCCTGTGATTGTCTAGGGCGAGTGGGGCCGGGGGTAGAACTCATCCCCACGCCACAGGGAGCCCTGCGATTGTCTAGGGCGAGCGGGGCCGGGGGTAGAACTCATCCCCACGCCACAGGGAGCCCTGCGATTGTCTAGGGCGAGCGGGGCCGGGGGTAGAACTCATCCCCACGCCACAGGGAGCCCTGCGATTGTCTAGGGCGAGCGGGGCCGGGGGTAGAACTCATCCCCACGCCACAGGGAGCCCTGCGATTGTCTAGGGCGAGCGGGGCCGGGGGTAGAACTCATCCCCACGCCACAGGGAGCCCTGCGATTGTCTAGGGCGAGCGGGGCCGGGGGTAGAACTCATCCCCACGCCACAGGGAGCCCTGCGATTGTCTAGGGCGAGCGGGGCCGGGGGTAGAACTCATCCCCACGCCACAGGGAGCCCTGCGATTGTCTAGGGTGAGCGGGGCCGGGGGTAGAACTCATCCCCACGCCACAGGGAGCCCTGCGATTGTCTAGGGCGAGCGGGGCCGGGGGTAGAACTCATCCCCACGCCACAGGGAGCCCTGCGATTGTCTAGGGCGAGCGGGGCCGGGGGTAGAACTCATCCCCACGCCACAGGGAGCCCTGCGATTGTCTAGGGCGAGCGGGGCCGGGGGTAGAACTCATCCCCACGCCACAGGGAGCCCTGCGATTGTCTAGGGCGAGCGGGGCCGGGGGTAGAACTCATCCCCACGCCACAGGGAGCCCTGCGATTGTCTAGGGCGAGCGGGGCCGGGGGTAGAACTCATCCCCACGCCACAGGGAGCCCTGCGATTGTCTAGGGCGAGCGGGGCCGGGGGTAGAACTCATCCCCACGCCACAGGGAGCCCTGCGATTGTCTAGGGTGAGCGGGGCCGGGGGTAGAACTCATCCCCACGCCACAGGGAGCCCTGCGATTGTCTAGGGCGAGCGGGGCCGGGGGTAGAACTCATCCCCACGCCACAGGGAGCCCTGCGATTGTCTAGGGCGAGCGGGGCCGGGGGTAGAACTCATCCCCACGCCACAGGGAGCCCTGCGATTGTCTAGGGCGAGCGGGGCCGGGGGTAGAACTCATCCCCACGCCACAGGGAGCCCTGCGATTGTCTAGGGCGAGCGGGGCCGGGGGTAGAACTCATCCCCACGCCACAGGGAGCCCTGCGATTGTCTAGGGCGAGCGGGGCCGGGGGTAGAACTCATCCCCACGCCACAGGGAGCCCTGCGATTGTCTAGGGCGAGCGGGGCCGGGGGTAGAACTCATCCCCACGCCACAGGGAGCCCTGCGATTGTCTAGGGTGAGCGGGGCCGGGGGTAGAACTCATCCCCACGCCACAGGGAGCCCTGCGATTGTCTAGGGTGAGCGGGGTTGGCCCAGGCCACGCCCGGCCCACGAGAACATGGGAGAACAGCTGCTAGCAAAGCAGCCAGTCTGCAGAGAAAACCTGTCAGGGACGGTGTGAGGAAGTGGGAATGTTCATGCTGTGTTCTCTGAATGCCGAGTGAGAAGTATTGACCTGGGAAGGTTGCAGGGGAGTTGTGCTGGGACGGCTGCCTTGGGGAAGGGAGGATACCTGAGCATGTAACCTGAGCACCCAGGAGGGGGGTTGGAGGCCAGGTGACACCTCTCCCGGACACTGGACAAAGGACACAATGGCTGGGGGAGGAGCCGGGAGGAGGTTGGAGGGAGTTTCAGTTTGGAGCTGCTGGGAAATGGAGAGGGGCGCCCTGACCAACAGGGCTGTGCCCTCCCTGGGGCCTCCAGATGGACCTAAGGGAGGGGTCCCGTTGTCTGTGCCTGCAAGGCCTGTCTTGGACTCTGTTCCTGTCGTCTAAATAAACCTTCTGTGTCACTGCCTGGCTGAGAGTCCCGGTGAACTGCAGGAAGTATGGGGTGCGGGGCCCAGACTCCCCCACACTCTGTAACAGATGGAGAATCCACCTCGGCCCTAGGGACTTCACCCCAGTTCTCGATTCCCCTCAGGGGTCAACAGTTATCCTGATCGCCAGTCAGCTTTTCAACAGCCAGCATGGCGGGCGGGAGCCCAGGCCTGTCCCCAGCTCACAGCCCCCGGGACAAGCGTGCCCTGTGGGTCTGTAGCACCCCTAGACCCCAGCCCCAGAGCCAGAGCATTGAGCCGGCACCTCCCAGGGCAAATGAACATGGCACTGGGGAGTGGGAGACACGAGGACACCCCACCACCACCACTCAGCCCCCCTGGTCCCCAGCCACCACCTAGACCAGACACCACTTAGCCCCTGCCCCAGACACTGCTCAGCCCCCACAGCTCAGACACTGCTCAGCCCCCTGAGACACCGCTCACCCCTCCCCAGACACCGCTCAGCCCCTTCAGACACTGCGCAGCCCCCCCACCCCAGACACTGCTCAGCCCCCTCCAGACACCATTCAGCCCCCCCAGCCCAGACATCGCTCAGCCATCCTAGCCTAGACACCGCTCAGCCTGATGCTGCTCAGCTTCCCCACCCCCAAACCCAGATACCGCTCAGCTCCTGCCCCCCCAGACACTGCTCAGCCCCTCCCAGCCCAGACACCGCTCAGCCTGATGCTGCTCAGTCTCCCCACCCCTGAGCCCAGACACCGCTCAGCCCCTGCCCCCCCCAGACCAGCTCCCCTGAGCCCCACCCAGCACAGGTACCTGGGACCCACTTACCCCCCAGCCCAGGGGCTGAGCTCACTGGACGTGAGGCCCTGTGCCCAGCTCGCAGGGCCTCCAGGCCAGAGCTGCCCAAACAGGGCTCAGCAGTATAAAATCTGCAGCCCCACCCTGCAGCTGGGCATCCTGGCCCAACTCAGCTCTCACAGGCTCTGTGGTGGCCCAGTGGCCCAAGCTGCAGCCCAGGTAGCACCACTCACCAACTCCATACTTCTCCTTCTTGGTGGGCAGCCAGGGGGCCATTGCAGCGATGCGCCCGTCCCTGTGCGGTGTGGCAGCTAGTTCTTCCCGCTGAGCTGCCAGGGTCACGTGTGTCTCACCGGCTTGTGCAAACCTTCCTGGGCCACTTCCTCTAAGCACAGCTGGGCTCTGCAAAAAGCCTGCAACCGGCCCCTTCTCCCCAGCCAGTTCCGAGTGCGCCCGACGCAGAGACCGAAGGGCTGTGGGACACCAGCGAGAGACACCCCCCAGCCCCAAGTGCCAACGGAGCAGCTTGCTCCTGAACTCAGTGCAACAGGGCACTGAGGGGCTCACTCTGGGGCCTTTCCCTGTTAGGCCAACAGAGCTGGCCCAACACAGGGAGAGGGAGCCAGGCTTTGGCCCCGGAGCCCCACAGAGCCAGCCCAACATAGGGAGAGGGAGCCGGCCCGACACAGGGAGAAGGAGCCGGGCTCTGGTCCTGGAGCCCCACAGAGCCGGCCCGACACAGGGAGAGGGAGCCGGGCTCTGGTCCTGGAGCCCCACAGAGCCGGCCCGACACAGGGAGAGGGAGCCGGGCTCTGGTCCTGGAGCCCCACAGAGCCGGCCCGACACAGGGAGAGGGAGCCGGGCTCTGGTCCTGGAGCCCCACAGAGCCGGCCCGACACAGGGAGAGGGAGCCGGGCTCTGGTCCTGGAGCCCCACAGAGCCGGCCCGACACAGGGAGAGGGAGCCGGGCTGTGGTCCCGGAGCCCCACGGAGCCAGCCCGACACAGGGAGAGGGAGCCGGGCTCTGGCGCCAGAACCCCACTAGCTGGCCTGACACAAGGTGAGGGAGCCGGGCTCCGGCCCCGCCATGGAGGCTATCTCTCAAACTCGGGGCTGATGCATGAGGTGTTGACCCCTAGTGCGTTTCAGGCAGAACAGAGTTTGCAGCGCCAGCAACTCGGCATGGCTATTCCCCTGCAGCTGGAGCGGTTGCTGAGCCAGGGCCCTGTGACCTTCTGCAGACCCCTCAGCCCAAGCTGCCCTTGCAGCCCCCCCCTCCGTCTCCCAGCTACCGCCTGCTCCTCTCCCACAGCCAGCCAGGCAGAGTGGCCTGTTTGGATAGCAGGTTCATGGGGGGAGAGGTTTCACTGGTGCTGGGCTAAGTGTCCGCTTGTGTGCTCGGAAAGAGCCTCCCGAATACAAAGCCAACAGGCCTCGGGCAGCCATGTGCTGGATGAGGCAGAGTGCAGCCACCTCCATGCAGGGGTCTCATGCTCTGCTGTATGTGGGGGCTGGGCACATTCTCTGCCCTGCTGTCCCAGCCAGGGCTTCTGCACTCCCTCTGGCTAGAGTGTTCTTCCTCCTCCTATTGGCACCTGGGAAAGGGTATTCCTGGCTGACGTCTGATTGCTGTTTACTAGCCATGATTGCCATCAATTCTTGGCGAACGCCACAGTGGGATCCTCTCCTCAATATTCCACTATTGCCCTGGGCCACCCCTCACGCAATCTAGGTGGGAAGATCTGGTTGTGGGAGGAGTGGAATGGGTGACAGGGGGAATGGAACTGTTGTTGATTTCTGAAACCTCCATTCCTAGCCCTGCTCAAACTAGCCAGCCAGTCTCCTGCCCCCAGGGGCTGCATCCCCTAATAGGAGGAAAGGGCTCCTGGGCCAGCCCAAGTCCCTTCTGCCCTGCTGGCCTTAAAGTATACTAGGATTCTCTTGATGCCCAGCATTAACCCATTTGCAAAACTCGCTCAATCGGCGGCACATGTTTGCACATAGGGGTTGGGGGGGCCTGTATTACATGCCAGAGGAATAAAGGGGCCATTTGAAAGGGTGGGCACTAGGCGCTACAACCCTGCCTGAAGGGCGGAGGGGAGCCACACAAGCTTCGCCTAGCACGCTGTCGGCCCTGGGTTCCCTTGGCTTTCAGGGTTGAGGCGCCATACAACTGCTGAGTATCGCTGGGGAGTTACGGGCCTTTCTCAATGCAAGGCCCTGAGCAAGAATCAGTCGGGCCTCCCACGATGTTAATAAAGGCCTCAGACCGGGCTGAAGCAGTATCTAATAGTCAGGACCTCCCAGATGGGAATAGAGCTCAGGGCCCAGGTAACTGAGCAGGATATAGTCCGGCCTCCCAGATTTTGAATAGGCTCAGACCTGGTTCTGAGCAGAGGAATAGGTCCGGCCATCCCAGCAGAGTGAATAGGCTTCAGGACCGTGGCTGTAGCCGGAAATAGATTGGCTGAGCAGGAATAGTTGGGCCTCCCAGAGTGAATAGGCTCAGACCGGGCTGAGCAGGAATAGTCCGGCCTCCCAGAGTGAATAGGCTCAGGCCCGCAGGCCGGGCTGAGCAGCAATCAGTGAGTTTATAAGCCGGGCCCTGGAGCAGGGCAGGGCCCCAAGCAGTTCAAGCTCAGGCTTCTCAGCTGGGCTGAGCAAACACAGTGGCGGCTTGTACAGCCCAAGCCTGGGCTCAGGGTGGGGCAATAAACACAGCTAAGAGTCAGGCCCCTCGAGCAGGGGCTGAACAGCAAGGTGACCAGTACAAAAGGTCTCCTCAGCCCAGGGCGGAGGGGGAGTCTGAGGGGACACAGGCCCTCCCACTCCACTGCATCCCAGCCCGGGGCCCTAGCAGCAGCAGGGAGTCGCTGCAGTCAGTGGGGGTCCTGCCCACAACACACTGACATGGGCTCAGGTATATCTACAGCCTGACTGGGGTCAACTGCCCCCAGGCCACTTCCAATCTGCCCCTCACTGGGTACATGCCATCCACAGGCACCATCCAGTAAGTCCCAGACCATGGGCTCCTCTGGGCACCAGACAGGCTAGACCCAGCAGGAGCTCAGACCCCAACATCTGTCCTCTCCAACAACCTCCCACCAACTGAGCACCGGGGCCGGGCTTTTATACTTCCTGTCCCACCCCTTGACTTCCAGGGGGCAGGGACAGGCGGTGGTGGCTCCGCCCACTGCTGCGCCTGTTCTGGCTTGTCCCTCTCAGGCACGGCGGGGAGTGAGGCCTCCTCGCTACAGGCCCACAGCGTCAAAGGTGTTCACATGGCCCTGGCACTGTCCAGCTTTAAACAATGTTAAACAAGGTTTGGGGCTCAGTAGACAACGGCCTCGTCCTGCTTAGTCCATGGCAAACACACCATTAAACACCCTTTTAACCTTTAGTGAAAGATACACAAAAGAAGCAAAAATGATCAAAGCTTTTGAAATATAAAGTAACCAGCAAGACTCATTTTAATGTAAGCAGGGTCAGCAGGAGCTTCTCCCTGACACCCAGTGAGGAGCCTTCAGGAGCATAAGCAGCGAGTTCCACACCCACGTGGTGCTTGGGCACCAGCAATATTCACAGCTGGGGCCTAGCTCCACCAAAATCTGGGGCCAGGGCACCCCCCCGGCCCCACTTGCGTGCCCCCCCAGTATCCCGTGGCCTCAACTTGCTGCCCCCGCCCCCTACTCGGCTTTCCTGGACCAAGGAGTGGAGCCTCTCTGTCTTGGTCTCCTGCATGCTGTTTCCCTGCAGCAACTGCTGCCGTGGGATCCTAGTGCCCCCCACCTCACCAGCTAGGGCAGACTTGACTGAGAGCCTGCCAGTCCCCCTCAAACTCTTCCCTTTTGCAGCAGGACCCCCACTCGCCCACCCACAGTCACTGCTCCTGCCCCATGCTGAGCAAGGAGGCAGTCCCATCCCTCACTCCCAGTAAGGCTACAGTCAGAGACAGCAGCAGGGGAGGAGGTGCACACAGCACCCACAATGGAGGAGGTGAGGGAGATTTCTGGACCTGAGAGAGGCCCTAGGAGCACATGCAGTGTGGGGGGGCAGGAAAGGGGGGGCTCCTCCCCCAGAGCTTGCTGCTGCTGCCAGGGAAAGGGCTGGTGGGGAGTCCTGCTCTCTGGTCGCTGTCCTGGAGCAGCCTGCCTGCACCCCAAACTCATCCCCAGCCCTGCCCCACCCCAGAGCCCATACCTCCAGCCAGAGCTTTCACCCCCCCACACACTCTCAACCCTCTGCCCAAGCCCTGAGCCCCTCCAGCACCCCAAACACCTTATCCCCAGTCCCAGCCAGAGCCCTCACCCCACACACCCCTACTCTCACCCTGAGCCCTTCCCACACCCCAAACCCCCGTTGCCAGCCCCAGACAGAGCCCTCACCTCCTACACCCCTACTCTCACCCTAAGCCCCTCCCACACTCCAAACCCCTCATCTGCAGCCACACCCCACAGCTTTACCCTGTACCCCATCCCTCTGTACCCCTCCCATCCCCAAACTCCCTCTCAGAGCCTGCACCCCAATCCCCTGTCACAGCCTAAGGCCTGCACCCCAGACCTTCTCCTTCACCCAAACTACTTCCCAGAGCCTTGGGCAGGTAGGGGGGCAGAGTTGGGGGGACAGAGTTTGGGCAGGGGTGGGTTCTGAGCACCACCAAAATTTCTACAAACATGCCACCCCTGTTCAGGTGCTCTGCCCAGGGGCACAGTATGATGGGGTGGCGTTGCCCAGCTGGTCACTTTTGGTGGGTGTTGGGTTGCAAGTCACTTTGTTATGGGGTGCAGGAGTATTAAAGGGTTGTTATCCTTGTTGTGTGAATTAAGGGCAGCAGAACTGTGCTAGGCAGGCCCTGACTGAGGGACTCACCCTCAACTAAACGGTGCCTGCAAAGCAGGGTTAGGGGTGCCAAAGCCCAGCAGAGATGACAGGGAGAGGATCAGGTGTTTCTCTCTAGTGGTTTGGGTCCTGGACACCACATGACCCTCCCTCTCCCCACTGTATATATCTACACTAGCACTTTTGTTGGTATAACTTATGTTGCTTGGGGTGTGAAAAAAACACACCCTTCAGTGACCTATGTTTCACCAACAGAAGCACCGTGTGGACAGCACGACATCAGCAGGAGATGCTCTCCCACTGACAAAACTACCACTGCTCGCTGGGACCGTTTAGCGATGCTGACGGGCGAGCTCTCTCCCGCCAGCGTAGAGCAGTACATGGAAGACCTTACAGCAGGGCCGTTGTAAACTCGCAAGTGTAGACAGAGCTTCAGCCTCAGTTGAAAGTCTTGTGCTGTGGCTGATGAGAGATGAAATCAGTGATAACAAGGCCGAAGCATGAGGACTCTGATGAGCCAGCATCTCTGGTGGGAGGACCTGCCCAGGTGGCGCTAGCAGGGAGGTTCCCCCACTGACAGCTGAGATCGTGTTAGGTGCTGGGACCTCCAGAGACTCCAATGGCTGTAGTGGTGGAGTGAGTAGCAGTGGAGTGGCCAACAGCAGAGCAGAGCAAGTGACAGCAGAGCGAGCCGAGGTGTGAGGTGAACTCACGTGAATGCTCCTCTGAACTTGGGGTCGTCACTGACCAAGGACAGTAACTGAGACTGGGGTGCGGTGGAGGAAGAGGGGAGCAGCACATTGCAGGAACTTGTTGGTTGGATTTTCTCACCGCGAGAACCTGAGTCAAGGGACACTGCCCGCCATGCTCTGGGGTGGGTGTTTTGCTCATGGTCACATGCTTCTGAATCCTGCTTGTGGCGTTTTCCCAAATTAAGGCTGAGTTACTTTCCACTTTACTAAAAGTTTATTTTCTACACACTCTGCTTGCGAGAGGGGAAGTATTGCCACTTAAAGGTGCCCAGGGATTGTCCCAGGTCACTGGGTGGGGGTGTAACCCATACACCTCCTGGGTGTGGGGCTGTCATAAATAGATAGCTAAGGGTTAATGTTTCTTTTACCTGTAAAGGGTTAACAAAGGGAACCAAACACCTGACCAGAGGATCAATCAGAAAACTGGATTTTTCAAAGTCAGAGAGGGAATTTGGGGTCTAAGTCTTTTGTCTGTCTCCTCAGCTATGAGAAGGTTCTTTCTATCTTCTAATCTTCTGTTTCCAAATTGTAAGTACAGGTAGAAAAACAAATACGCTTTTATGTTGTTTTGGGTGTATTTACATGTGTGTAGCTTGCTGGAATGTTTCAAATTGGATATTCTTTTGAATCAGACTGTTTATTCATATTTTCTTACAAGCAATAGCCCTGTATTGTCACTTGATGCAGAGATTATATTCTATGTCTTTTTTCTTTCTTTTATAATAAAGTTTCTTTTTAAGAACTTGTTTGAGTTTTTTCTCTCTGGGTAGGTTAAGGAACGAAGGGAGGGGAATTCTCTTTGTGTTAGATCTACGGAGGGTAAGCTCTGCAGCACCAGGGAATTGGTGGGAGGGGGAAGAGATAGAATCATTTCTGTTTCCTTGTATTTGGGTTTGTCCTCTTTGTGGAATAGAGGAGACATGCTTCTGGTAATTGTGAGTAAAGAGATTGCATCAGTACTCCAGGTTAGCCCAGAGAGGAAAGTCTGAGTGGGAGAGAGAGAGGGGGAAGGGAAGTGGGTTATTTCCCTTTGTTATGAGACTCAGAGTCTCTGAGTCTTGGGGTCTCTCCAGGGAAGGTTTTGGGGAGACCAGAGGGCGCCAAAACCCTGGAATTTTTGGATGGTTGCAGCGAGATCAAAGCTAAGCTGGTAATTAAGCTTAGAAGGGTTCATGCTAGGCACCCAGATTTCTGGAAGCTAAAGTCCAGATTTGGGAGTTAGGCTTATGATAGGGGCTCTGTCCCATCTAGTGGCATTGAGACCACGTAGCAAGAGAGAGTTAAAAGACTCTGCTCTACAGCCGCAGCTAACAGCGAATTGGCCTTTAGCTCGTGCACTAGAGGCTCATGCACTAAGCTCCAACGGTCCTTGGTTTGAGTCATGCTGCCGACAACTGGGGTCTGTTGGTGTTACTGGAGCTTGAGCCCGTTCTGTGCTCTATTATTAAAAGAGACCCCCTAGATATTAGACTGTCAGACAAGGGGGCTTCTTTTCTAAAGGCCCCAGCGAAAGGGATGGGAATAAGGCTGTAGTTACAAGGGCTAGATTTGTTAGGGGGAGTCACGATGGTCCCAGCTGTCCTCTTGGGGAAAAGAGCCAAGGTCAGGTGGGCTGGCAGGGAGCTGTGGATGTAGAGGCTGCAGTCCGAGCCTGTTTCCTAGAAGACAAAACAAGACAAACACACGCGGCACAGGGGAGAAAAGAACAGCTAAGAGCGACAATGCAGCCTCTGTCTCTGGCATCGATTCTCATTTGCACCCTCACTACTTGAACAAGGTAGGCTCAGCACTGTGCCCGCTGCACCCTGTACTCACACCCTACACCCCGCTGTCATAATCTTTGTACAAAATGTGCTGAGGAAGGGATTACTGGAAAACTAACTCCTCACTGCTCAGTAATGTCATGGGGAAATGTGTCTAGCAGCGTTGTATGTAAAGTTCTGAACACAAGCTGAAATCAGGACTGAAATGTGGTAACCAACAAGTCCAGGCAGGGGAGACCTGTTCCTCAAAGACGGACAAGCTGACGCCTCTCGCCAGGTAACATCAAAGCTAATGGGCAGTCATGGCTCAGGTGGCCATTCTTTGGGAAGGAAGGGGGGGAGGTACAGATCAATCTGCGTTTTAGCAACAACATGGATCCCCTTTCCCTGTGAGACTCCATGTCTCCATCCTCAGAGCAGGAAGGAACGTTGTCTAGGGGAGACCCTCAGGAAAACGCATTTTGAAGGTTGAATGAACTGTAAACGTGTGGGGCAAAACATCTCAGTATCTCCCTCTCTCTCTTTCACCTAAGAAGACAAAGGAACCTTGACTTTGTGGGGATCCTGATCTGTGAATTTGGTCCCCCTGTTGCTGGGAACATGTGGTGAGGATTTTGCCTTGAACCAAGTCTGGCCTGTAAAATTTTAGCTACTAGGAAAAATTTTATCTTTATTTCTCTTGTACCCATTTCTGACTTTAATGCCTTACACCTGTACTCACTTAAAACCTACCTCTTTGGAGCTAAATCAACTTGTTTTATTTTTAATCTAAACTAACCCAGTGTTGTGTTTGAACGGAGCTGTTTGGTTAGCTCCAGTTAAAGCAGTGAACTGCTGGATACTGACCCCTTACAGGGGCAACAGCCCTCTACTGTCTGAGCTGCCCCGGAGAGGGCTGGACATGCAGAACACACGATTTGGGGACAATCCGGGACTGGGAGTGTGTTGGGGTCACCCTGCAGGCAGTAACCAAGGCTGCTGGAAACCAGGGGGTGGATGGTGTGTCAGAGCCAACGGACCAGGGCTGCAGCTATACAGACACTCAGGGTAGGACCTGCTGTTTGTGAGCGGCCCAGGCTGGGAGCAACAACAGAGCCTGCAGGGCAGGCGTGACACAGCCCCTCACTGGTCTGGACTGCACCCTGGAGTGTGACAAGCACACGGGCCAATCAGCCACTCTGGGGCCTGGCAAACCCCCTAGGGCATCGCTTTTAGCTGCATGCCTGTCACATGCTCACAGCCATGTTACACCATGTGCAGGCTTGGCTGCTAAGCCAGGGGATGCTTCGACAGAAGGAAAAAGAGAGAGGAAATAAGGTGGAGAAGGAAAAGAACCCACTAGGGGTGGGGGTGTCACAAAGTCTCCCATCCCAGACGGTGTTCAGGAGCTAGCCAGAGCCAGTGGTGTCATCTGGGTCCCTCTCTCTGGCCCCGAGTGGTCAGGAAGCTCTATGGCTTCGGACGAAGATGGTCCAGGGTTCCAGGAGATGGTGGGGTGGCAGCCACAACAGCCGAGTTCGCTCCTTCCCCTTCTTTCCTCTTTCAGTCAGCCGGTGTCACAGTCACCAGCTCCAGTCTCCTTCTTCAGAACCTGAAACAGGAAGTGGGGGGGTAGAATCAATTCATAGCTCCCGAGGCCAGCAGGGACCCTGACCCCCTGCAGAACACAGGCCAGGGACTGGCCCCGAATTACACCCAGAGCGGAGCTGTGAGACAAACAGCCAGGCTGGCCTGGAAAATTGCCAGTGATGGAGAATCTACCACGACCCTTGGTAAATGGTTCCAGTGGTTAAGTCCCCTCCCTTTCAGAAACATACACCTTACTTCCAGTCTGAATGTGTCTGGCTTCATCTTCCAGCCACTGGATCGGGTTAGACCTTTCTCTGCTGGATTGAAGAGCCCGTTATTAAATATTTGTCCCCTATGTAGGTACCTATAGACGGGTTTGGTCACAGAAACTCCCTCAAGCCTGTCACGAGATGTGCTGGGAAACCACGGAGAACAAACCCCCCTGCCAGAAAAGGCTTCCCTCCACTCCCATCTTGCTGAGCTAGACCACACCAAGTCGCTCCAGCATAGGCCAAAGGCTGGGCCGCAGCCCCCTGCAGTTCACAGAAACAGAGATTCACTTAGCCCAGGGGCTTCTCAGTTAACAAGGACTTTCCTAGCACCCAGTATTCAGTCCTTCTGGGAGCCTAAACCCCAAATAAATCCGTTTTACTCTGTATAAAGCTTATGCAGGGTAAACTCATAAATTGTCCCCCTTCTATAACACTGATAGAAAAGATTGCACAGCTGTTTGCTCCCCAAGGTATTAATCACTTACTCTGGTTAATTAATAACAAAAGTGATTTTATTAAGTATAAAAAGTCAGGTTTAAGGGGCTTCTAGTAATAACAGACTGAACAAAGTAAGTTACCAAGCAAAAAAACCAAAACCCACAAGACTAACTTAACTCTATGTAGGCAATCAGGACGAGCGCTACCCTGACATCTGGTGGTGAACTGTAGAGAGTGTGAAAAGAATTTAAGAATTTCCTTGGCATCCACCCCCCCACTTAGCATAAGCCCACAGCAACTTGGGATGGTGATTTTAACAGCTCTGGAATCCCCAATTTCTTATTATTGGGGCAGGAGGGAAAAAAAGTTTGTCACCCTGTGTGTTGAATAGGGAGCTGTGGGACTGCTTTGTGACCGAAATGACTTAACCTCAGTTGGGTGGTACTTGCTAAACATGAGACATGGGTTCCAAAACCCTATGAAGGAAGAGAAGGTGGGGCTGGTATGTGTACTTGATGGTATGGGCCCCTTTTGAGGGCCTGGAACACCAGTTGCACTTTCTTCTCTCTCCACTGTTAAAGACTAGAACTAATTTTGATTCCATTAGGAGTCTATCTAGACACTACTGAGCTGAATTCATGTTGGATCAATGATGCACCAGCACCAGGGCTCCACTACTAAGAGCTGAAATCACTGAGTGCTGTGTTAACTAGTGGGGAGTCTGAAGACCTATTGTTAAGCAGCTGGCAGAGCGGAGCAGTTTGTAGTGTGTTGGAGCAGCCCATGGAACAGAGAGCAGAGTGAAGTGGTTTGCAGGGGTGGCTGGAGGAGCGGCGGCAGCTGGTGTGGTGGAGTTGGTTGTGGTGAAGACTGCAGCAGAACTTCATGGAGAGGAGAGCAGTTGGCCCTGGCCCACGTAAGGTACCTCTTAACACCCTGTGTAGACTTCCCCCCATTTCCACCCAGGCTTGGAGGGTAAACTCTACAGATAAACTCTTGAACTCTGGGGTGGCATGACCAGAGACTTTTGGGTTGTTGGACTTGGGGTGATTGGACTTAAGACCCTAAGGGGAAAAGGACATTGCCAAATGTACTTGGGGGGGTGGTTATGGTTTGTGTTATAACTCTGGTTGTGGTGGTTCTCCAAGGGGATGCAGCATTGATTCCTTCCTTTATTAAAAAGATTTCGCTACACTCAGACTCCGTGCTTGCGAGAGGGGAAGTATTGCCGCCTAGAGGCGCCCAGGAGGGTGTGGTATGTAAGTGTCCCAGGTCACTGGGTGGGGGCTCGAGCCGGTTATGCATGGTGTTATTGAAATGGAACCCCTGGATACTGAACCCGGCCCTTGTTGCTGCCAACTCAGAGGGGCAGAAGGGTCACACACTAAGGCTCTAGCTACAAATACTAACTTCTCACCCTAGATGTTGTCTCAGGTACAATCCTTTTCAGACCAAAGCTGTAGTTTATGGCCTGGGTCCAGCAATCACTCACATGCCAGAGGTACAGTCCTTTGTTCCAGTTTCTTTCAGGCATTGCTTTGCGGTGGAGAAGCCGTCTCTTGAGCCAGCTGAAGACAAAATGGAGGGGGTTCCAGGGCCTTTTCTATTCTCTCTGTTGTGGACAGAAACCCCTTTGTTCTTCTGTGCAAAATCACAGCACCAAGATGGAGTTTGTAGCCACCTGGGTAAGTCACGTGTCCATGAATGATTCAGCTTTTTGCAGGCCGACGCCATTGTTTACATGTTAATTTGAACGTTCCCAGGAAAGCTCAGATGTGGATTGGCGTCTCCCAAAGTCCATTGTAGTTAGGTTTCCGAGTAGCAGCCATGTTAGTCTGTATCAGCAAAAACCACAAGAAGTCCTTGTCGCACTTTAGAGATTAACACATTTATTTGGGCATAAGCTTCCGTGGGCTAAAACCCACTTCATCAAATGCATGGAGTGAAAAACATAGGAGCAGGTATAAATAAAGGAAAGGATGGGGGTTGCTTTACCAAGTGTGAGGTCAGCCTAACAAGATAAATCAATTAACAGCAGGATACCAAGGGAGGAAAAATAACTTTGGAAGTGGTATGAGAGTGGCCAATTACAAACAGTTGACAAGGAGGGAGAAATTAAGTTTAGGTTTTGTAATGACCCAACCACTCCCAGTCTTTATTCTGCTGGTATCCAGTTTGCAGATTAATTCCAGTTCTGCAGCCTCACGTTGGAGTCTGTTTTTTGTCGTAGTTCAGTACTCTCAATTACTTGAATAGTCCCTTCACCATACGTTGGCCAAACCTCCCTTATGTGCTTCCTACAGCAAACACTTCAAATGCCAGCACAGAGCCAACACTCATAACTTCAGATATAAAAACCACATATGCATACGAATGGGCTGAATATATTCAGTAGATCATAAACTTTGCAAAGGTATGTTACACGGCATATCTAGCACAGAGCGTGTTCCAGTTACGTTATATTTACACTCATAAGCATATTTCCATAACCTTATGCAGTGCAATGTCACAACGGGGATCGAGTCACCCCAAATAGATGGAGCTCCTTGCGTCTCTCACTATAAGGCAGGTTTTCTTTAATCATCCTACTGGCTTTTCTCTGACCCTCTCCCACTTGTCCATAGCCTTCTCGAATTGTGGGCACCGGATCCCAGCAGCAAATACAGAGGGAAAATCACCTCTCCACTGCTCCTCAGGATTCCTGTTCACGCATCCCAGGGTCACATTACTTCTTTTGGCCACAGTGTTGCACTAAGAGCTCATGTTCAGCTGATTATTCACCATGACCTTTAAAACCTTGTCAGAGTCACTGCTTCCCAAGATAGAGTCCACAGCCTGTACGCATGCTTGCAATCTCTGTTCCTAAGATTTTATACATTTACCTGTATTCAAATGCCCAGATTACCAACCGAGCAAAAATTGATGTGTCACGGTGACCTGGGTAACAATGGGGTTCTGGCAGGGCCCAACTGAGAGTGCCAGTTCAGGACCAATTGCTTAAACAGGGCAGTTACAGCCCCAGGTGGGTTTTTTCCATCTCTAAGGCAAACCAAATCAGCCAGACAAAAAGGACTTTGGTTTCACCCCACTGGCTAACCACAAGTCACACAACAACAATTTGCAAATTTCCTTAGACCACTCCATGTCCTCCGTCCCAGTATCACACCAGTCCCCACCCGGGGGATGAATGGTTATGAAAACCAACACCCCAATAAAAGAAAAAGGTTCTCTTGATCTCAAAGACCAAGCCCCAAACCCAGGTCAATATACACATCAGATCTTACCAAAATCACGCTGGTGCCAATCCTTTAGAATCTAAATCTAAAGGTTTATTCATAAAAGGAAAAGGTTAGAGATGAGAGCTAGAATTGGTTAAATGGAATCAATTACATACAGTAATGCAAAGTTCTTGGTTCAGGCTTGTAGCAGTGATGGAGTAAACTGCAGGTTCAAATCAAGTTCTTGGAATATCCCCAGCTGGGATGGGTCAATTCAGTCTTTGGTTCAGAGCTTCCTTGTAGCAAAGTCCCTCCAGAGGTAAGAAGCAGGACTGAAGGCCAGATGGAGATGAGCATCAGCCTTTTATAGTCTTTTCCAGGTGTAACAACCTCTGTTCTTACTGTGGAAATTACAGAAACAAATGGAGTCTGGAGTCACATGGGCAAGTCCCTGCACTTTGCTGAGTTACAAGGCATATCTGCCTCCTCTCAATGGGTCAATTGTATAGCTTAATGGTCCTTAAAGGGGCCACAAGCAGGCTAGACGAGCTAACACCAACCTGTCTGGGTGTCACCCAGAAGCACAGCATACGTTTGAAGTACAGTCAGTATAGAGCCAATATCATAACTTCAACTACAAAAATGAACATGCACACAGCACAGCATAATCATAACCAGCAACCCTAACCTGGTCTTAGACACTTCATATGACCCCCTTTATACAAGATTTGGTGCCACTACAGGACCTTGGTTGCAACCATGTTCATATATGGTCCCAGATTATATCAATAATGTCACAACCTGTCCTCTTCATTAGTTACGACCCCCCAATTTTTGTTTCCTCTGCAAATGTTATCAGTGAGGATTTGATGTTCTCTTCCAGCCATTGATACCAATGTTAAATAACTCATCCCCTCGTTATTTTGTCCACAAATGAGACCTAATCTCCAACACACCAATTGT
The DNA here is from genome assembly GCF_003597395.2 of Chelonoidis abingdonii. Classification (NCBI taxonomy): domain Eukaryota; kingdom Metazoa; phylum Chordata; order Testudines; family Testudinidae; genus Chelonoidis; species Chelonoidis abingdonii. The sequence continues at coordinate 147,199,805 of NC_133773.1, read as the reverse complement.
GGCCACTGATTTCCAGTCATACATTTGTTCACCAGCCATGATCTTAATACAGTCTGTGCGTTCCATCAGGGGGCCTGTTTGTTTGAACTAATTCAGTCTCTCGCTTTTGCACCTTTTCCCATTGACATTTCCTGCTCCAGGTTGGTGGGACCCCTTGTGACCTGGCGCTCATGTCTTACACAGAGCTCACTGAGACGTAGTGGGGATTTTCCCTTGTTATGTTGTATGTAAGTCTGACTGTTGAGCCTCTGTGGGTTTAACTGTTTTGCATGAATACTGTGTGCGCCTCAGTTTCCCTGTGTGCTGCACCAATACCTTGGTGGTGGGAATAGGGGTGTGTGACTTTGGCTGAGACCCTTTGGGGCAGGTGAAGCTGCTCCAGCTGCCTGCTCGTATGGTGCCCTTCGTAACCTGAGACCCAGGTTGGGGATGTAACCAGGCGACTCTGTCCGGGAAGCAAGACAAAGAGCAACGAGGGTGTCTGAGGTTGGATCGCTGGAAGCTGGCAGTCTGCTTGGGGGGACTGGAAAAGGGGGTGTCCAGGGCTTCTGGCCCAGGACTCCCCAAGATGGACTTGGCTGAAAGTCACTGATTTCTGTGCTAACAAGTTCTGTTCTAAGCTGTGTTCCTGTCAACTAATAAACCTTCTGTTTTACTGGCTGGCTGAGAGTCACATCCGGCTGCGGAGTTGGAGTGCACGGCCCACTGGCTTCCCCAGAACCCCCGCCTGGCCAGACTTGCTGCAGGAAGCGCACAGTGGGGCAGGGGATGCTGAATGCTCCGAGGTCAGACCCAGGAAGGTGGAAGCTGTGTAAACTTCTTGCCCTGGAGACAGTCTGCTCAGAGAGAGGAGGCTCCCCCAGAGTCCTGGCTGGGTTCATAAGAAGCAGTTCCAGAGCATCGCTCGGTGACTCCGTGACAACTGGTGTTAGTGGTGGGATAAACAGCACTCCATGGACAGAGCATCCTGCAGTTAAGTGCATGGGGAGCAGTAAAATGAAATGGGATTAGCGAGAGACAGGCATGCTGGAGGCTTTGAGAGGTGCGGTTCCAGGAGGCGGAGGAGCCTACGGCTTAACCCCCAAGAAGGGCTGTCGCACTGAAGAGGTTCCTCCCAGGGATCATGGGGAGCTGAGAGAGCACAGGCCTGTGAGTCCGGGATCACTTGGGAACAGCATGGAGATGGCCTATAACCATCTCCTTATGAAGGACATTGTAGAGCTGTGCAGAGAGAGGGCTGTGCATTGGAAAGCTCCCCAAAGCACAGCTGATTGCTCAGTTGGAAGAGGAGAATCGCTCTAAGGAGGCAGTTTCCAACTAAGCTGGGGCCACAAGAGAGGCTGGGAACAGCTGGGCGTCCCAGAGACCCATGTCCCTGACCAGCTGGGGCCGCGAGAGAGGCTGGGAGCAGCTGGGCGTCCCAGAGACCCATGTCCCTGACCAGCTAGGGCTCTCCACTGGGATCTCCATCGGTGGATCTGAGACAGATGGAATTGGAGCTGAGATCAAAGGAGTTGGAGGCCCATAAGAGACAGGGAAGGCGTGAAGCAGACCAACAGGAGAGACAGTGACAGCATGAACTGAGGATGGTTGAGCTGAGAGGCAGAGGGACCCAGCCAGGAGTGGTGGGGATGGACCCTGGGGTGCCCATTCCGCAGGGAACCTCGACACTAAATTGCTGCTCCAGGTTCAGGAGGGGTAGATATAGATGCGTGTCTTGGCCTTTGGGAAGGCTGGTGATTGGAACCAGGCTGGCCCTGCGGAAAGGCTCCAGTGTCTAGCCCCCTTCCTGGGTCCCAAGGCCATAGAGCTGTTTAGGGCATCAAGCAGCTGAATGAGAACAATGTGGTGGAACTGCCCAGCCAGGCTCACAGCCACCAAGGGGACCAGGTCACCATGATGGAGCTATACTGTGACAGGGAGAGGCTGGTACTAGCTGTGTGTGGCCAGGGGGAAAAGGGGGAAGATCCCCTGGGGGGTCTCTTCCCTGAGACAGGAGCCAGCCCTTGCTGGAATCAATTCCCTGCTCTCTCTGGCCAATCAGAGGGGGGGCAGGAGGGCCATTTGGCCTGGGCCTCAAGCTCAAAGGGGGCCTCAGATTTAGACACTTGTTAATTTGGGGGCATCTGATAAGTTTTGCAACTTGTTTTTATGCGCATCCCTAGCAGACCAAAATGTTGTAGCAGGAGTTTATGTTTGTACTGTGTATAGTTTAGAATGAAGGATATAAGAATGTAGCACGCATGGGCGGCTCTAGGCATTTTGCCGCCCCAAGCATGGCAGGCAGGCTGCCTTTGGCGGCTTGCTTGTGGGATGTCCGCCAAAGCTGCGGGACCAGTGGACCCTCCACAGGCAAGCCGCCGAAGGCAACCTGCCTGCCGCCCTCGCAGCGCCGGCAGAGTTCCCCCCGTGGCTTGCCGCTCCAAGCACGTGCCTGGCGTGCTGATGCCTGGAGCCAGCCCTGGTAGCACCTGTTAAATGCATTGATGTACGATTTGACCAGATCCTTTTTGAATAGCAGAAAGGAATGGCCTAAGGGGCCATTGGTGGAAATGCATCAGCCAAGGTACCTGTGTCTGAACTGATGTTAAGGCAGGAACCGACCAGGCCAGTCCTTACGGCTGATTCTGGTCACCTTTTGTTTTAGGATAAGTTTTCAATACAGTATTTGCTATACAGTCTTGTTTCTTATCTGTATTGCAAACAAAGTTGTGTAAGGTTCTTTTGCAATCTCTTTAGTAACCATACAACCCTTTCAAAAATGTAACCCTGTCTGACATTCTCTGTACAACTGTTTAGTGTGAGTAAAGGATGTGCGCATGGCTAAGGATGAGTGTGAAAGCCATCCCAAGTGTCCAGTTGGTCAAGAAGAAGTGAGAGACTTGGAGAGACAGCAGGAAACAATCAGAAAACATCCATTGTATCTTATGCTAAACAAGTTAGCAGCACTGACAACTTTAGAGGTGAGGCAAACACCCCCGAAGGCGAGACAACATAGAAGAGATAACAGCGGAAAACCCCGAGATTAACCCCACATAAGGACTAAAGATCACAGAATGACATTGCAAAATCCATAGACTAAAATGGGCATTTACAAGTCTAAAGCTGGGGTGTTTTGCCATAGAACTCTGGATTCAATCCTGCAAAGCCTCTGAGCACGGGATCAAGACCGACAGAGCCCAGCTCCTCACATGTGCTCAGTGTAACTGGCCATTAGACTGACTCGAGCTACGACAGACCGGTAACTATAAGACCATCTGCAGTGAGGGTGGGTGTGTGTGTAGGGGGGTGTAACTGTTGTATTTTCATAAACGCGGCATGTTGCCTTTTCCCCTGAAAAAGATCCCATGTGCTTCTTATAAGCATAACAAAGTGACACTGTCTCAACTTAGAGCTGCACATTTAAGCAAATAGAGATGAGATTTGGTAAAAGACAATTTTTTTGTTAACTGATATAGATTTTGTCATATTGATGTAACCCTTCTGCCCCTCTGAATTGGCAGCAACAAGGGCCGGGTTCAGTATCCCAGAGGGTTCTGTTTCCAGTAACAATCCACACAATGCATGAAACCGTCTCAAAGCCCGCCGACCCAGTGACCTGGACGTCACTTACATACCCTCCCTCCTGGGCGCCTCTAGAGAGGCAATACGTACCCTCTCCGCAAGCACGGAGTCGAGTGTAGCAAAACCTTTTAAATAAAGGAAGGAATCAATGCGGCATCCCTTGGGAAGAAAACACCACAAACAGGATTATAACAGCAAACCATAAAAAAACACCACACCCCAAGTACATTTGGAAATGTCCCTTTTCACCCTTAGAGAGTCTTAAGTTCCAATCAACTCAAAGTCCAACAACACAAAAGTCTCTGGTCAATGCACCCAGAAATTCAAGAGTCTATCGAGAGTCCCTCCCCCACCTGGTGAAAGGCGGGCACCTTACATGGCCAGGCCAACTGCCCTGCATCTCCGGTGGGCTGCGTCCAACCTCCCCACGACTGCTTCCGCCTTTACCACAGCTCCACTCTGCTCCTCCAGCCGTCCTCTCAAACACGCTTCCGCTTCCACCAACTGCCTCGGTGAGCTGCTCCAGTTGTCGCCTCGCAAACGTGCTCCGCTCCGCTCGCTCTGTGGGCTGCTTCACAGCCCCACAGCTACTCCGCTCTGCCGAGCCGCTCCGCCCACGCAGCTGTCCCGTGGTCCGCTCTACAGCATCCCCACAGAACTGCTCCACCCACCAAGCCATTCTGTCCACAAATAGCTTCATCCCCCTCACTTAGTTGATGCACAGCCACTCGGGCTCCCAGCTCAGTATATTCAAGCTCTTTTGTGAGTTTCAACTCTTAGTGATCTCAGCAAATAGTAAGGGAGATGCTCCCATGTGCATATGCACCATTAGCCCAAAGTGAGTTACAGCCCTCAGTAAGCCTGTAGCTAGATTCTAAGGGAATAAAAATATATATCAACTCTGAACATTCCAGTGGTGAGGTGGAAAACTGGTGCTTCTGTGCCCACAAGGCACGTTACACCACCATGGTTTCAACTAGATACCTGCTCCCACCTTCTTTTTTTCTCCTCAAATCCAGTGGTTGTTGGAACCCATTGTCTTTTGTTCCTATGCACAGTACCTAACCCACTGAGGTGAGTCATTTCTGTACGACAGCGAGTCCCTACAGCTCCCCATTCACTACAATCATGTGACAAAACTTTTTTTTCCTCCTGCCCCAAATAAAAAGAAATTGGGGATCCCAGAGCTGTTAAAATCACCAATCCCAAGCTGCTGTGGGCTATGACTAAAGTGAGTGGATCCTAATGCAAATCTTTCCAACACTCTTGAAATTTTTTTGAGATTCTTTCCACACTCCCTACAATTCACACACCAGATGTCAGGGTAGCGCTCATCCTGACTCCTGCTTACATCAATGTTGTATGTGAGTCTTACTGATGAGCCTCTGTGAGTTTACCATGTTTTGCATTGAACACTGTGGTGCCTCAGTTTCCCTGTGTGCTGTAAGCCACTAACCTTCAGCTTTACTGGTGTGGGGTGGGCACAGTCTGGGCAGGGGGGGTTGATTGGGCGGGGGGCATGGGGCTGACTGGGGCTGGCGGGGCAACAGTCTGGGCAGGGGGGGCTGAGCTGGGTGGGGGGCACAGTCTGGGCAGGGGGGCTGAGCTGGGCAGGGGGCATGGGGCTGACTGGGGCTGGCGGGGCACTGGCTGGGTGAGGGGCACGAGCGGGGTGGCTGGGCAGGGGGAGCAGGGAGGCTGACTGGTATGGGGTGGGCAACAGTCTGGGCAGGGGGGCTGAGTGGGCAGGGGGGCTGAGCCTGGGTGGGGGCATGGGGCTGACTGGGGCTGCTGGGGCACTGGCGGGCAGGGGGGGCTGAGCTGGCAGGGGGCACAGTCTGGCAGGGGGGGCTGAGCTGGGCAGTGGCATTGGGGTGGGGGGCTCTGGCTGGGAGGGATGAGCTGGGCGGAGGGCGAGGGGCTTGGCTGGGGTGGGGGGGGCTCTGGCTGGCAGGGGGGCCGAGCTGGGCGGGGTACACACGTCTGGGCAGGGGGGCTGAGCTGGCAGGGGGGTGGCTGGGGTGGGGGGGGCTCTGGCTGGGCAGGGGGGCTGAGCTGGGCGGGGGCACAGTCTGGGCAGGGGGGCTGAGCTGGGCAGGGGGGGCTGCTGCTGGGGGGGGGCTGGCTGGGGGGGGGGCTCTGGCGTGGCAGGGGCGGCTGGGCAGGGGGGCCTGCTGGGCCGGCGGGCGGGGGCCCACCAGCTGGTCAGTCACCGCCCCTGGCCCGAGCGGCTGCCGCTGAGCCAGCCCCGACTCCGGCGATTCGCAGCTACGACGTCTCCGGGCCCGCCCACTCTGGAGGCCCCGCCCGCGGGCAGCCTGCCCCGCCCCCCGCCGCGCCGGGGCAGCTGTGGTCGGGGCACAGACGCTGCGGGCGGGCGGGTCTCGGGTGACCGCGAGCTGGGGGCGGGGCTAAGCCATGCCCCTCTGATTGGCTGCCATGGCGCGGCACGTGACTCGTGCTTGGCGTCCCGTGACACCCCGGGGCGGGGCCTAGAGCCGGTACAGGTGAGTTGGGTCGGCTGGTCTCGGGTGCGCGGCCGGCCGGGCCGGGGCGGGGGCGGGCGGCCGGACCGCTGCAACCACCGCCTCCTCCCGGCCCCTCCCGCCGCCCCCGGGGTGCGGCTGTGCTGCGTGGCGGTGGGGCGGGGCGGGCCGGGGCGGGCACGGCGCGTGGCGTTCAGGAGCTCGAGGGCGGGGCCGGCCGGGCGGTGCCGCATCCGTCGACAACGGTCGGACTGCAGTCTGGGTCGCGGCGGGGGTCGCTGCACGCGCCGCTGCGGCTTGCCGCGGGCCGTCCGATTCCCCCGGGGGGCCGGCGCGGGGCCGGGCACGGCGCGGTGGCGTTCAACGCTCCGAGGGGCGGGCCGGCCGGCCGATGCGCCCGGCACCGTATATACTCGGACCGGTTCCCCGACGCCTGGTTCCGGCCGGGGGGGTCTCCTGCAACCGCTCCCTGCGCTTGGCCGCGGGCCAGGTCCCGTTACCCCCGGTCCCTGCCGCGGGGCGGGGCGGGGGTGTCCTGCCCCGGGGGGTGAAAGGCTCCGGGCCCCGGGTTCCTCTTGCAGCCCGGGCGGTGCCAGCTGCGCACGCCCAGGTGAGCGGGGCGGTTCGTGACACGCCCGGCGCTCCCGGCTGCTCTTCCTGAAGCCTGGGGGGTGGCCGCTCTCCCGGCCACGGACCTTGCTCAGCCCCGGGCGAGAGCCTGCTGCGGGGGGGCTGGTTCGCAGGTGGTTCCCCCACTGATTTACAGGCAGCCGGGTCTTGTGGGAAACAGGGGCAGACAAACGCCCGGCCGGTCAGTGCGACGGGGCTGGCCGGGGAGCCTGACTCGCTCCGGGGACCGCTTGAGCTTTGACCGAAAGAACCAGTGTGATCCCAGAATACGTCAAGGGGTTGTAGGAGCAGCAGCGGTGACTTTCTCTGTATCTGGCACTGGGGCGGCTGGGATCCGGTGCCCAGGTCTGGTGCCCACAGTTCAGGCTGTTGATAAGTTGGAGCGGGTCAGAGAAGAGCCGGGACTAGAAAACTTGCCTTGGAGTGAGAGACTCGGAGACCTGGATCTGATCAGCATAACAGAGACGGTTCGGGGTGACAGGATCCCAGGCTGTAGCTCCCTGTGTGGGGAACAGATATTTAGTGACTGGCTGCTCAGTCCGGCAGGGGACGGTCAAACACGGGGCAGTGCCTGGCATTTGAGGTAAGATGAATTGGACTGGCAATTAGGGGCAGGTTGTTAATGGTGAGGGGAATTAACCAGGGGAACCCAAGGGCTGAGGCGGGTTCTCCATCCCTGACAGGTTTTCAATCCAGACTGGCTGCTTTGCTAGCAGATCGGCTCCAGGCGTTCCTGTGGTGCAGCCCCAGGCCTGTGTTACATGCTGGACCCTGCTGTCTTCAGGATCTCTGACTGCCCCCCAGCTGGTGCGCGTGGAGCAAGGCCACTGGTCCTGGGGCAGTGGGGATTGGGTGTCTCCCCACTCTGCTAACTAGTTTCTCCCCTAGGGCCCAGTGGCTTCTCCGACCCCTGCCCTTTTCCCTTGCAGGTCCCGGCTCCGTCTGCCCCGCAGCCTCACTGCCATGGAGGCCAGCGATGGCCTCACCTCCCCGCTGCGGCCAAATGGCCTTGGTTCCCTGCTGGATGAAGAGGAGGAGGAGGAGGAGGAGGAGAAGGGCGAGGCCTTGGTCCTGGACTGTGAGGGAGACCTGGAGGTGAACCCCTACGATGGGCTGCCTTTCTCCTCCCGCTACTATGAGCTGCTGCAGCGGCGACGAGACCTGCCCGTCTGGACCACCAAGTACAGCTTCATGGAGCACCTGGAGAGCAGCAGCGGCATTGTCCTGGTGTCTGGGGGGCCCGGGACCGGCAAGAGCACCCAGGTGCAAGGGGGCATGAGAGGGCGTAGCCAGGGCAGGAGGGCCCTGCCTGGAAAGAACACCTACCAAATAATCCCCTTGCATGTGGCGAGCTTGGGGAACAGCCGGTGCTGCAGGGAGAGGGCGGGGGGCACAGCACCCCCGACTGAGCTCCCCACTCCCTGCCGCACAGGCCCCCTCAGTCAGCACAGTGCTGCAGGGAGTGGGGAGCTCGGTCGGGGGCGCTGTGCTGCTGGCTTGCTGGTGAGACTCCTGGGCTCCTTTGAGTACCTGCCCTTGGTGTCCGGAGGTTCTCGTGGGGACAGGAGCACAGAGCTAAATGGCTTGGCAGCTGCTGCTGGCAGTGGCTACGTCCTGCAGTCTAGGGTGCTGTGACTACGGGTGCCACGGGAGGGGGGGCCAGTGGGCAGGGTCCATTGTACGCCTGACTGCGGCTCTTGTCTGTTTGCGAAGCCCCCTCGGGGCAGCACATGGGGAAGTCAGGGTTACGGGAGGCTGGGCTCTCCCTGCCGGCCGCCCTGGGAATTGGCTTTCAGTTGTGCCTGGCACTGGCTGGGACTCAGCTGGGTCTGCGCTGTGAGCTGCAGAGTGGGTGGCCGGGGACTCCCGAGGGGGCGTGAGCCCGGAAGAGTGGTACTTGGGCCCCAGACACCTTGACTTGTTGGGCTGCGATATTGGTGTACCGAGCAGCCCAGTCGGGACCCAGTTCTCTGGCCGCTGTCCTGGCATTAAAGACACACAGCCCCTGCCCCTGCCCCAGAGAGCTCTCACACACAGCAAGACAGACAGACTGATGGGGGCTGGCTTGTCTGCAGAGTCCCAGGCTGCCAGTACCTGACAACCAGCAGCCTAGGTGCCAACCCTCCAAGCTGCAGCACCTGCAGACAGCTGAGCTTCTTGGCCCTCTGCCCCTTGTGCATGTCTCTTCCGCCCCAGCCGCCTTGGCAGAGAAGCTGGAGACGCTAGTCAGGACTTTGACCTGGGGGAGGGGTTGTTTTCAAGCAGCGTGTGTCTGGAGCTCTGCTCTGCTGTAGGCCCCAGCCAGGCCGTGGGCCTGGAGATGGAGGCGGGAGCCTCCCAGGATTCTCCCAGGCCACTGTGAATTGCTGGCAACCTCTCCTGGTGCATGCCCAGGGGTTGCCCAGGCTTCCTAGCAACGGAAACTGGAGCCTGGCTGGTGTGGGGTATATGGGCGGGGTGGCTCTGTAAGGGAGCAGATTTCTGCCTGGGGCCAGCTGCAGCCCCCAGGAGCAGAGCTGTGCCTGCAGGCGGGTCAGGCCAAAGGGGCGCACGAGAGGTGTTTGGAGGGGCCTGGGTGCTTCCCTTATCTCTGTGATTGGTATCGGCCCCGTGATTGCGATCTTGGCTCTGTGCGGCCAGCAGAGCCCCCGTGGGGCAGGGCAGCCCTGCTGCAGGTTTATATCTCAGGGCCTCCTCTTACTACAACTGTCACTCAAGGTCCACTGGGCTGCCCTCTCACCTGCACCCTAGATTTCTGCCTCAGGGGTCCGTGGCATGCTGCAGGGAGCATGGGCCTTTCCAGGTTCTCAATCAGCTGCCCCACAATCTCGGAAGACTTTGCTCCTTGGCTGAGGGGCCCACAGCTGCTGTGGGGGTGACAGGGTGGAGGGGACTAGCCCCTGGCTGAGCTGCCAGGAAGGAACTCCTCATGGATGGCATGGCTGGGCGCCAGCTGCCTGCTGCCAACCTCTGTGCCCAGGAGCATCTGTGGTACCTGGGATTGTTGACAGTGCCTGTGCTCACCTCAGTGTCTGGGTGAGACAGCTCTGCTGGGATCTCCTGGCCCCTGCCAGCTGGACACATTGGTTCTGCCCCTGGCAGGGCCGTGTGGCACCCACAGCATGTGGCACAGGCATGCCTGGGTGCTGGCTGGTGAGTCTTGCCCACATGCTCAGGGTTTAACTCATCGCCATATTTGGGGTCAGGAAGGAATTTTTCTCCAGGCAGATTGGCAGAGGCCCTGGAGGTTTTTCACCTTCCTCTGCAGCATGGGGCACGGGTCACTTGCTGGAGGATTCTCTGCAGCTTGAGGTCTTCAAACCACAATTTGAAGACTTCAGTAACTCAGACATAGGTTAGGGGTTTGTTATAGAAGTGGATGGGTAGGATTCTGTGGCCTGCATTGTGCAGGAGGTCAGACTAGATGATCGTAATGGTCCCTTCTGACCTTAAAGTCTATGAATCTATGTCACGTGGGTGGCTCTGGGCCAGTGGGGCTAGGCTGTTGTGCCCACATGGGGTGACCTGTGTGCCTTGCCCCACTCTCCTTGCAGATCCCCCAGTGGTGTGCAGAATATGTCCTCTCGCAGCAGTTCACACATGGCCTGGTGGCCTGTAGCCAGCCCCATGGCCTGGCCGCCCTCAGCCTCTCGCTGTGCGTGGCTGATGAGATGGACCTGAACCTGGGCCACGAGGTTGGCTACTGCGTCCCCCACGAGGACTGCTGCACCCAGGAGACCCTGCTCAGGTGAGCTGTGCACACTGAGACCTGCCTGTGGGACTAGGGCTGCCCCTCCTTCCCCGATCCAGGCTCCTTCTCGCTTGCTAGCCGCATGGTGCCCTGATCCGCCCCCGCTGGGCTTGTCGGGGGCTCAGCCCGGAGCCAGGGCATACGAGGGCGGCGCTGGAGTCCAGGCTCAGCAGCAGACAGCCAGGCCACTCCACCAGCCTCCTTCCTGGGGAGAGGCCGAGGACAGCTCGGTCCCAGGTTTCCCCTGTGCTCTATACTGGGACGAGACCGACCAGAACTGGGCCTCTGGTGGCTGGGGAGCAGGGCCAGACCTGGGCCAGGCTCCATGTGTCTGGGCTGGGGGCACCCCTCTCGGGCAGGGCGGGGCCCAGCTAGGATCCTGTTTAAGGAAGGGCTCCAGGATTGGAGGAGTGAGAAGGAGGCCGCACTGCAAGGGTCATGCTGTGGGCATCAGGTGGGGGCTCTGGCAGTGAAGGTGTTAAGGGGGGCGCCTGTGCCTGGGACTCTCTTGGGTTGGGCCTGACACCTCGCGGCTCAGGGGACAAGGACACGGTTCCCTCCTGAGAGTGGGGGAGGGGGGCCTCCCAAATCCCCTCCAAGTCCCCCGCAAGTTCTGCCGGTGCCCCTCAATCCCGAACTGCAGCCCCTGCCATCCCAGCTCTGGGCTGCCTCTGACCCTGGTGCTTGGTGCTGGCAGATTCTGCTCGGATGAGATGCTGCTGCGGGAGATGATGTCGGACCCTCTGCTGCGCCAGTACGGGGTCATTGTGCTGGACGAGGTGCAGGAGCGCACGGTGCCCACAGACGTGCTGCTCGGGCTGCTGAAGGATGTGCTGCGCCAGCGCCCCGAGCTCAAGGTGGTGGTGGTGACAGTGCCGGCCCTGGAGGAGCGGCTGCGGGCCTTCTGCGGGGACCCTCCTGTGGTGCGGGTACCAGGACCCAACCCGCCTGGCCAGCTGGTGTACAGGGATCCACTGGCTCGGGGCCACGTCTCGGCCGCATGCCAGGCGGTTTTGGACATTCACCGGCACCAGGAACCTGGTGACGTGCTGCTCTTCCTGGCCAGTGAACAGGTGGAGACTGGGGGGCTGGTGGGACCATTCTCTGGCGGGGTGCTTGCGAGAGAGGGGAGGAGGTGCTGAGACTTGCTTTGGGGGATGGTCCCCAGCCATGCAGCAAAGGGGGTGTCCTGTCACTAACGGTGCCTGCTCCCCTCCCTGCAGGAGATCAGTGAGTGCTGCGAGGCCATCCGCACCGAGGTTGTGGCCCTGAACCCAGGGCTGGGGCCGCTGCTGGCCCTACCCCTGCACCCGGGGGTGGGGCGGGCAGCCCAGAAGGTCTATGAGGTGCCGGAGCAGGGCAGCAGGCCGCAGGGCCGGCGTGTGATTGTCACCCACTGGCTCGCAGATTCGTCCTTCTCCCTGGGGACTGTGCGCTACGTCATCGACACGGGGCTGGAGCTGCGCAGTGTGAGTACGGCACGGGGAGGCTGGCTCAGCCTCGCCCAGGGGCCCTACCCAAAGCCATCTCTACCCAACTCCTTGGGCAGCACTGCCCCTCCTGCCAATTTCCACATGAAAATAAGTAGGGCCCTGCCAATTTTAGGGTCCATTTTGGTCAATTTCACGGTCACAGGATTTTTAAAATAGTAAATTTCATGATTTCAGCTATTTAAATCATGGTGTAATAGTAGGGGTCCTGATCCATAAAGGGGGTGGGGGGGGGGGAAGGGTCACAAGGTTATTGTAACAGGTTTCAGAGTAGCAGCCGTGTTAGTCTGTATCCGCCAAAAGAACAGGAGTCCTTGTGGCACCTTAGAGACTAACAAATTTATTTGGGCATAAGCTTTCATGGGCTACAGCCCACTTCATCAGCTGCATGGAGTGAAAAATACAGTAAGCAGAATATATATTATAACACATGAAAAGATGGGCGTTGCCTTACCAAGTGGGGGGTCAGTGCTAACCAGCCAATTCAATTAAGGCGGAAGTGGCCTATTCTCAACAGTTGACAAGAAAGGTGAATATCAAGAGAGGCAAAGTTTGTTAGTCTCTAAGGTTATTGTAGTGGAGCGTGCAGTACTTGCTACCCTCGCTTCTGAGCTGAAGGGAAGGAAAGGAGCAGGGCTTATCTGTAGAGCCTACGAAATTCTTGGCCATGAAAAATGCGTCATGGACAGTGAAATCTGGTCTTTTGTGTGCTTTAACCCTATACTATACAGATTTCACAGAGGGAGACCAGCATTTCTCAAACTGGGGCAAAAGGAACTTGCAGGGGGGTTGAGTGTCACAAGGTTATTTTGTGGGAGGGAAGGAGGTTCCCCGAGGAGGAAAGGCCCCGTAGCCCGGTCCCTCTGCCCCGCTGCCAGCTTGGAGCCGGCGTTCCCAGGAGGAAAGGCCCTGTATCCTGGTCCTGCGGCTGGCTTCGAGCCGGCGTTCCCCAGGGAGGAAAGGCCCTGTATCCTGGTCCCTCTGCCGCGCGGCCGGATTGGAGCCGGCGTTCCCCAGCGGGGGAAAGGCCCCGTATCCCGGTCCCTCTGCCGCGTGGCCGGATTGGAGCCAGCGTTCCCTGGGGGGGAAGGCCCCGTATCCCGGTCCCTCTGCCCCGTGGGCGGATTGGAGCCGGCGTTCCCCAGGGGGGAAAAGGCCCGCCTCTCATTCCCCTGAGCCAGCCAGTCCCCACCCTGGGGCTGGGTCAGATAGGGTTCCCAACTCTCCAGGTTTGGCCTGGAGTCTCCCGGAATCGGCACCTGCCTCCCGGTGACTGTTGAAAGCAGCTGTCATAAGGTATAATTCCCAAATCTGAACCTTAGCATCCAAATTTTGTGTACCTGCATGAATTCCTCTAAGCTTAATTACCAGCTTAGATGTGATAGCACTGCCACCAACCAGGAATTCCAGTGCCTGGTACACTCTGATCTCCCCAACCTTCCCTGGGGACCCCAAGAACCCAAACTCCTTGGATTCTTAAAACCAGGAGAAATAAACCATTCCCCCTTCTTTCCCCCTCCCAGACTTTCCCTCTCTCTGGTTATCCTGAGAGATACTGATCCAACTCTTTAAATCACAATACAGAGAAGCATGTCCCTTCCCTTCCACAAAGAGGCAAACAGATTCAAGGAAACAGAGAGAGATTCTAACTCTCCCCCCTCCCGTCTCCCCACCAGTCCTGGTGAGTTATCCCAATCCCCTGGGATAAACAAGGGAAACAGAAAAAGATCAATCAGTTTCTCTAAAAGAAATCTTTAATAAAAGAAAGGAAAAAGTAAAGAATTATCTTAGTAACTTCAAGATGTATATTACACCACTAGAAAGAAACTTTCCCCCAGTACCAATACAAATCAAAATATTCCCAGCAACTACACATATAAAAGTTAACCACCCAGTCCACACTTGCAAATAGAGTAAAACAATCAAAAAGCCTAAAATCGCCTTTTACTTACTCGCTATTCTGAATAGATAAGAGACTGTAGCAGGGAGATTGGCAGAGACCTGGTTCACCTCTAGTCCTGTCCAGGACCCCGAGAGAACAAAGCCAAACCCAAAAACCACAAACAAAGGCTTCCCTCCCTTGAGATTTGAAAGTATCTTGTTTCTGATTGGTCCTCTGGTCAGGTGTTGTTTGTTGACAGAGACATTTAACCCTTGCTCTCTGTTTATGACAGCAGCTCAGGAGACTTTAAGAGGAGGTTTTGGGGTTGGTAACCCTGGGGTCGGAGCTCTTGCCTGACCCGCCTGGGGCCTGCTGCAGTCCCAGGAATCTCCCTAGGGTGGCTGGTCCGACGTGGACACCTGCTGGTGAGAATGTGGTACTGCGGCTTGCAGAGCAAAGCCTTCCAAGCCGGGGCTGATTTCTGCATCTGGTGCAAGTGGGAGAGCAGAAGTCCAGTGCCGCTGGTGAGCAGACCCCAGGGCTGGCCAGGGGTATCAGTCGGCCTGCCCCCCCCCCCCCCGCCCCCTCCCACCCCCCTCGCACAGCCCTTGTCCCGCAGGTTAAATCCCCGGATCGTGCAGAGCCAGGTCTGCGGCCTCATCAGCAAGAGCCAGCGGAGTCACGGAGGCAGCGGCGAGCACCCCCAGGGAGCCCAGCAGCCCTCCCCCCAGGTGAGGCCCAGGCTCGCAGGCAAACCCTCCTCCCAGGTAGGGCCTGGCCGCAGCACACTGCCACCCACCACCCCAGTGAGGGCCGCGGGCTGCAGGCACAACCCTCACCCCCACCCACCTCCCAGGGTGAGGGCCCGGGCTGCAGGCAAACCCTCACCCCCACCCCCCCAGGTGAGGGCCTGGGCTGCAGGCAAACCCCTCCACCCCACCCCCACCCCCAGGTGAGGCCTGGGCACGCACGCTGCCACCCGGGAGGGCTAGCAACCTTCCACTGCACACAACTCACATCACACACCCCCGGGTGAGGGCCTGGGCCGCAGGCAAATGCGCCACCCCTACCCACAGGTGAGGGCCAGGCTGCAGGCAAACCCTCCACACGCCCCCTTCTACCCGGGTGAGGGCCTGGGTGTCACGGTACGAGTCTGGGGGTTCCAGCCCTGCACCCCTCTTCCTGGACCCACAGTGACTTTTATCCAGCCAGTAAAACAGAAGGTTATTGACACAGAACACAGGTTACAGCAGAGCTTGCAGGCACAGTCAGACCCCTCCACTGAGTCCTTCTGGGGGTTAAGGGTGCTTGGATCCCAGCTAGGATCCCTGAATTCCGCCCACAGCCCAAACCCAAACTGTCCTGCTTCCTCCTCGCCGCCTTCTCGCCAGGTGCCCCCCCTCCTCCGCCGGGTCGGTTACAGCCTGAGCACCTGTCCATCACCTAAAGTCCTCCCCTGCTTTCCCGTTCCCCCCACAGACAGCCCTACATCCATCACACGCCGTATCCCTCCCCCTTCGGAACTGGACTGAGCGGGTCTACTCTGCCAGTGCCTGGGGAAGTTCAGGGCCCTCCTCCCGGGAACAGCGTCCGCTCTATCAGGTTGGCACTTCCCTTCACATGGACCGCACGTCCATCGTCATAGTCCTGCAGGAGCAGGCTCCACCTCAGGAGCTTGGCGTTGGCTCTTTCATCTGGTGTCAGCCAGGTCAGTGGGGAGAGTGGTCGGTGTACACGGTGACAGTGTCGCCCAAAGAGATAATGGGCCTCTAACTTCTTAGGGCCCACACCATGGCCAGGCATTCCTCTCGATGGCCGCATAGTTTTGCTCCCGGGGTAGCAGCTTCTTGCTCAGGTACAATGATGGGTGTTCTCTCGCTCCCTTTCATCCTCCTGCATTAACACCCGGGCCCCCAGTCCGTGTCATGAGCGTCGGTGAACATCCATAAAGGGTTTGCTCAAAATCTGCGTTCCGCCAGAATGGGGCCACTGACCAGAGCCTCCTTCAGCGCCCGGAAAGCCTCCTGGCACGGCTGCAGTCAGATCACCTTGTGGCTATCCCCTTTTGCACAAGTTCAGTGATGGGCCGGCTATGGCGCTAAATGGGGCACGAACCTTCGATAGTACACCGCCATCCCAATAAAGGCCTGGACCTGCTTCTTGGTTTGGGAGCAGGCCAGTCTCTGATCACCTCGCCCTTGGCTTGGTTCGGCTTTAGGCAGCGCGCTCCCCACCCGATGGCCCAGGTAAGATACTTCAGCCATCCCCACCTTGCAACTTCTCAGCCTTCCACCGGTTAACATCCAGCCTCCCGGATTCGTCCAGGACTTGTCGTAACCCTGGGACACATGGTCCCTCCCAGGCCTGGCTGAAGACGCAGATGTCGTCAATATACGGCCACGGCAAAACTCTCCATCCCCGCAGTAGCTGATCCACCCAGGCGCTGGAAAGGTGGCCGGCGCTCCCCTTGAGGCCAAGGGCAGGGTCAGAAACTCGTAGAGTCCCCAGAGGGTGATAAAGGCCGATTTCAGCCTGCATATCTGCATGCCAGCGGCACTTGCCAGTAGCCCTGGTAAAGAATCCATGGTGGTGAGGTACCGAGCAGCTCCCAGCTATGCTAGAGCTCGTCAGGCCCTGGGCATTGGGGTGGCATCAAGATACGGTGATGGCATTAGAGCTTTCGATTAGCTCACACAGAACCGAATTGACCCATCCTTCTTGGGGATCGCAACCACTGCGAGGCCCAAGGGCTGGAAGACTGGCTGGAATTCACACCCAATGCCAGCATGTCCCTGACCTGACTCTTTCCAGATTCTGGGCAGCTTTTTACAGTGACCCGAAAAGGGGAGCATTTATGGGGGGATGTGACCCAGTCTCCACCCTGTGGACAGTCAAATTAGTGCGTCCAGGCTGGTTGGAAAACAGCTTGTCGGACAGATGCAGACCCCTCTGATCTCAGCGTGCTGGGCTCATGTCAGCTGATCAGAGAGGGGAATCGCCTCCGGGGGACCAGCTTTGTCCCAGGGAATAGATCCAACTAAGGGTCATCTCCTGCCCCTCCCAGTGTCCACACACGGCCAACACCACATTCCCTGTCATAAGTATGGTTTCATCATGTTCACATGGTACACCCGCGGTGATGTGCCCGGTTTTGACAGCTCCACCACATAGTTTACCTCATTCAGTTGCTTGATAACCTTGAAGGGTCCTTCCAGGCGGCCTGGAGTTTATTTTTCCTCACGGGGATGAGAACCATCACCTGATCCCCGGTGGCAAAGGCACGGGGCCCGTGCCGTGCGGTCATACCAGACCTTCTGCTTCCTCTGGGCTCGGGCCAGATTCTCCCTGGCCAGGCCCATGAAGCTCGGCCAGTCTTTCCCGGAAGGTCAGGACATACTCCACCACTGACTCTCCCTCGGGAGTGGCCTTCCCCTCCATTCATCTCTCATCAGGTCCAGGGCCCCCTTACTCGCCTTCCATACACAGTTCGAAAGGCGAAAACCGGTAGACTCCTGGGGTACCTCCCTGTACGCGAACAGCAGGTGAGGTAAGTATTTGTCCCAATCCTGCGGGTGCTGGTTCATAAATGTTTTTAGCATCATCTTCAGCGTCCCGTTGAACCTTTCCACCAGCCCGTTGGACTGGGGGTGATACGCTGAGGCCCAGTTGTGCTGCACCCCACATTTCTGCCATAAGGACTCGGAGCAGGCCCCTGACATGAAGTTGGATGCCTGATCCGTTTAAGACCTCCTTGGGGAACCCCACCCGGCTGAAAATTGTCAGCAGCGCATCTGCCACTGTGTCGCTTCAATAGAGGACAAGGCCACCGCCTCGGGGTAGCGAGTGGCAAAATCCACCACCACCAGGATGTATTTTTTCCCTGACCGGGTCATCTTGCTGAGAGGTCCCACTATGTCCATGGCCACCTTCTGGAAGGTTCTTCTATGATGGGTAAAGGCCTCAAGGCTGCTTTCCCTTGTCCGGCCTTCCCCACCCTCTGGCAGGGGTCACAGGATTGGCAGTACTGTCGGACATGGGTAAAGACCCCAGGCCAGTAAAAGTTCTGTAGCAGCCTCTGCCTGGTGCGCCGGATTCCCTGGTGTCCTGCGAGAGGGATGTCATGGGCCAGGTACAGCAGCTTGTGGCGAAACTTCTGGGGAACCACCAGCTGCCTCCTGATCCCCATGACTCTACCTCCCTGGGGGAGCCCATTCTCGGTACAGGAACCCCTTCTCCCAGGAACCTCTCCTTGCAACCTCTCCTCAGGGTCTGTTCCGCACTAAGGTCAGCCCGGTCCCTGGCTTCCGCAAGGAGGGATCTTTCTGCAACTTCCGCCCGGAACTCAGCAGCTGGGACAGGGATGGGACACTTAAGCTCTCTCTTGCTGGCTGGGTCTGAGGTCGCAGCCTCTCTGAGCATGCCCCTGGGCACTCCCCCCCCCCCAGGTTAGGGTCCTGCACCTCGGGC
Source organism: Chelonoidis abingdonii (assembly GCF_003597395.2). NCBI lineage: Eukaryota > Metazoa > Chordata > Testudines > Testudinidae > Chelonoidis > Chelonoidis abingdonii. Next base: position 147,181,535 of record NC_133773.1, on the reverse strand, counting down.
CGAGTACCTTCCCGTTGTCGGGGTGCAGTGCCCTTTGCCGACTCTGACTACGAGTCACGACCAGGGCACTCTGAGTGCTACTAGCCAGTCCTCAAGGTCCCCTCCCATTAACACTCCGTGGGCAAATATGGGTGTACCCCACGTCCTTGGGGCCTCCTTGGCCCCCCACTTCAGATGTACTCTCGCCACGGGCACCTTGAATGGGGTCCGCCACGCCCATCAGGGTCAGGTAGGTGTCGGGCACCATCCGATCTGAGCCTACCACCTCGGGATCGGGCAAGCGTCACCTCTGCACCTGTGTCCCAGTACCCAGTGACCTCCCTCCCATCTACCTCCAGGGAAACAAGGCACTCCTTCCGGAGGGCAGCCCGCGCCCCCGGTAAACTAAGAACCCGGAGGCTGGCGCTTCCAGCCCCCCAGAGAGCTGACCTGGGGACCCCCCCTCCTTCATAGGTGGTATGTTGCCAGCCCCCTTTCCCGGGAATGTAGCCCATCTTCCGATTGGGTTTTTACCCAGTCCACCTCTGCGGGTTGGGTCTGCTCGGTCTGTCCCTGAGCTTGGGGCACTGGGCCGTATGGCCTCGTTGGCCACATTGATAGCAGCCCATGTCTCGTGGGTCCCTTGAGTGGGTCGGAGGGACTGACACTGGATGTTCCCTTTTGGGGGGTTCTCCATAGGCCCGCTGGGAGGTCCCATGATGACTCTCTCTCTGCGTTGAGGCAGGCCTGCTCCTTCGAGACTCTCTCCCTGCCATCCCTGCCCGACTGTCCACAAATTGGTCGGCAAAGTTGGCCTGCGTGCGCGGGTTCTCCGGTTTCTGGTCCCTCAACCACAGCCTCAGGTCAGACGGGCACTGCTCATACAGGTGCTCCAGTATGAACAGGTCCAGCAAGTCCTCTTTAGTTTGGGCCCCCGCTGTCCACTTGCGGCATACCCCTGCGCCCGGTTGACCAGTTGTAGGTATGTGATCTCACGGGTTTTACGCTGACTCCGGAACCTTTCCGGTACACTCAGGAGTCAGCCCAACTCGCGGAGCAGGGCCTGTTTGAACAGTTCGTAGTCACCGCCTTCGCCCCTTTCAGTCGCTGTACACCTCACGGCCGTGGAGTCCAGTAAGGGGGTGAGAATGAGATCCTGTTGCAGGCAACCCGTGCAGCTCGCAGCATTCTCAAAGGCGTCAGGAAGGTATCTATGTCCTCCCCTCCTTACGCCGGGGCAGCAAGCGCTTATCAAATTCGCTGTAGGTTTGGGTCCCCCCTCACTCACCGCACCGGGGCCTCACGGCTCCTCACCGGGCCAGCTCCAGCTCATGTTTACGCTGGTCTCCTTCTCCTCCAGCTCATGTTTTACGCTGGTTCTCCTCATGTTTACGCTGGTTCACTTCTCTCCAGCTCTTGTCTTTTAACTCGAGCTCCTCCTGTCTCAACTTCCTTTCCTCTTCCAGCCACAGCTGCTCCACAGCTGTCGAGCGTCGCCGGGAGGATCCCCTGCTGGGGGTGAGCATCGCTGCCGACCCTGTGGCCGGGGGTCACGGTGCCCTCGGCATTCGCTGGGCTCCTCCCCGCCGCTTCTCTGGCCTAGGAAGGGGGGGTCTCGGGAAGCCTCATCCGCCGTCTGACCACTCCCGGGGGACAGCACTGGTGATGCACTGCATCTGCCAGGCTGCTTCCTCAGAGACAGGGCTCCGGTCTCCCTCCTCCAGCTGGGCATCAGCTGGTCCTGGTCAGCCTCCTTTGCGCAGCCCCTCTGCTTGCGCAGCTCCAGCAGGTCACACTTGCGCCGCTTGGCATACATCTTCCTGCTGGCCACTCACAGGCGGGGTGCTCGCTGCTCCCCACGGTTTCAGGGGGCCCTAGTGCACCAGCCCTTCTTGAGGTCACCATCTCTCTGCCAGGGTCGAGCTGCAGACTCCTCCGCCCCTGGGACCGCTCCTGCATCCCCCGGGGGACCTGTTACTGCAAAGTCCTTCTCACTGGGCCACCACTCCAGGGGTTAATCACCCCTTCGTTTTACTGCTCCCCAGTCACTTACTGCAGGAAGCGCCGTCCATGGGGTGCAGTATCTCCCACCACTGCCACAGTTTGTCACGGAGTCGGGGGTTCCAGCCTGCACCCCTCTTCCTGGACTCACAGTGACTTTTATCCAGCAGTAAAACAGAAGTTATGTGACACAGGAACACAGGTTACAGCAGAGCTTGCAGGCACAGTCAGGACCCCTCCACTGAGTCCTTCTGGGGTTCAGGGTGCTTGGATCCCAGCTAGGATTCCCTGAATTCCGCCACAGCCCAAACCCAAACTGTCCTGCCTTTCCTCGGCCAGGTCCCCCCTCCTCCCTGCCGGGTCGGGTTACAGCCTGAGCACCTGTCCATCACCTAAAGTCCTCCCCTGCTTTCCCGTTCCCCACACAAACAGCCCTACTCCATCACACTGGGCCGAGGCAAATGTTGCCACCCCACCCCAGGTGAGGGCCCGGGCTGCAGGCAACCCCTCACCCCCACACCACCCCCAGGTGAGGGCCTGGGCCGCAGGCAAACCCTCCACCCCACCCCACCCCAGGTGAGGCCCGGGCCGCAGGCAAACGCTGCTGTCACCACCCCCAGGTGATGGCCCGGGCTGCAGGCAAACCCTTCACCCCCACCCCACCCTCAGGTGAGGGCCCGTGCCTGGGCCGCAGGCAAACGCTGCTGCCACCACCCCCCAGGTGATGGCCCGGGCCGCAGGCAAACCCCTCCACCCCCACCCCACCCCCAGGTGAGGGGCCGGGCTGCAGGCAGCACGTGTCATGGACGCGCTGGGAGCTGTCAAAGCCATGGGGCTGGCAGTGCCAGGCTGGGGGACCAGCCTGGGCGTCTAGTGGGGCAAGCTCACTGGCCGGCTGGGCTGCAGCTTTGACTCCAGTTTGCTGCCACTCCGCCCCCATAGTGCCTCTTCCCCAGTGCCAACCCCACCTTCAGTGCAGCTCATGCCCCATGCCCATGGTAGCTCCCCTGTCATCTGGCAGGCACCTGCGTGCGCCTCTACTCTGAAGCCTTCTACGAGCAGTTCCTCCCGGCCGCCCCCGCCCCCCACGTAAGCGAGGCCAACCTGAGCCGTCTGGTGCTGCTGCTCAAGAGACTCGACATCGCTGACATGGGCCAGTGCGACTTCCTTGACCGGCCAGGTACAACCAGGGGCTGCGGGTTGGGAGCGGGGGTGTCTGCAGGACTGGGGATGGGAGGAAAACATGACGCTGCTCTCGCTCATCCTTTAACAATTGAGGGGAGGGGTAAATGCCTGTTAACGAGATTCCCAGCTGGCCCCATACTGGGAGGAGCTGCTGTCCCAGCGAGGGAGGAGATTAAGCTCAGAGTGGCTGGACATGGGCAGGAAACTGCAACAGGAGACTTGGCCTGGGGACACCCAGCTCGGCCACAGGCAGGAGCAGTTGGCGGGCTGGGGAGATCGGGCAGCAGGAGAGAGCCATGCACAGGGGGAGGGCCAGAGCATCTGGGGGAACCCCACCCTTCTGCCACTCCTCCATCCCAGAAGGATGGTCCCATCTAGGAGGGGAGGGAGCTGGCAGCCCTGGCGTGGGTGTGGGTGACTGCTGGTGCTGCGAAGGGGGATGAGCCCTGCAGGAAGGGAGTTTGGCACATGGGGGCGGCAGGGGGGCTCTGGAATTGGGGCTACAGCATTGGCACCTCCCCTACTGCCTGGCTGACTCCCTGCCCCCCAACCAGCCCCCGAGTCGCTGATGCAGGCCCTAGAGGACCTGGATTACCTGGCCGCCCTGGATGACGATGGGAACCTCTCGGAAGTGGGGATCATCATGTCGGAGTTCCCCCTGGACCCCCAGCTGGCCAAGGCACTCATTGCCTCGTGCGAGTTTGACTGCGTCCACGAGATGCTCACCATGGCCGCCATGCTGACAGGTAGGGGGCCAGGTGCGGGCACCATGCCCCCTGCAAGAGGGAGAAGCACCAGGGCTCCGGCTGGGGGATGCGCTCCGAGTCGAGCCTGGCTGTGCTGTCTGTCTCCTTCCTTTCTACAGCTGACAGAGGCTCTCTCTCTCCAGAGGGTCTGGTCTGCGGGGAGCCGGGCTGCAGGCCTCATGGCTGCCTGGGGGTCCAGGGCGTGGGTGGATCCCTGCCACCTGGGGACTGTGGGGGCAGCCGCAGGGAGAGCCCTGCCGGGCACTCGAGTAACTTTCCTGCCTGCCTCTCCCCAGCCTCGCCCTGCTTCGTGACCCCAGTGGCGCGCTCCGAGGAGGCTGCAGCCGTGCGCCAGCGGGCCCTACTGCACCCCGATGGGGACCACTTCACCCTCATCAATGTCTTCAATGCCTTCCAGCAGCGTGAGTGCCGCTCTGCATGCGGGTGGGGGGGATCGCCTCAGCATCTGCTGCTGCCCGCAACCTGGCATCACCCACCACTTGCACTGGCTGGCTGTGCCCCATGCCCTGGCAGGGCAACAAGGTGCTCTGGGGGCAGGTCACAGTTCCAGAGGCTACGGGCACTTGATAGGTCTGGTGTCCCCTGTCCCGAGCCGCGGGGAGTCCCAGCGGGGCTGGGGCTGGGCATGGCAGACGTGGGCAATGGAGGTGGCATGACCCCGGGAAGAGGATGGGGGCAAGAGCCTGATGCAGGCAGGGGCTGGACCCCCAGCTGACGCCCTTCTCCTGCAGATGAGCTGGATGAGGGCTGGTGCCGGCAGCACGGGGTGAGCGGCGCGGGGCTGCGGCTGGCTGGCGTCATACGGGCCGAGCTGCTGGAGGTGATGCAGCGAATCGAGCTGCCCGTCTCTCCCCCGGCCTTCGGAACAGACGACAACGTGCTCAACCTCAAGAGGGCGCTCATCTCTGGCTACTTCCTCAAGGTGGGGTAGCGCCGAGAGCGAGGGGCCTTGTGGCGCAAGGGGAGGGGGCTGGCCCAGGTCCCTGGGGGGGCCCTATGTGTGTGCAGGGCGGGGAGAGAAGGGGGGGGCACTGCCCTGCCCGCCATAGGCCCCGCTTTGTCCATCCCCACTGACCCCTCTGCTCCCCGCAGGTGGCTCGGGACATCGATGGCTCGGGGAACTACCTGATGCTGACGCACAAGCATGTGGCCCACCTGCCCCCCAACTGCTGCTACATGGTCCGGAGGCCGCTGCCCCGCCCGCCCCCCTGGGTCCTGTACCATGAGTTCACCATCTCGCAGGACAACTGTCTCAGCGTGGTCTCTGAGATCCAGCCCCAGATGTAAGGGCAGGGGGATTCTGGGGTGGGGGGAGAGGGGAGCGGAGACCCCCAGTGGGGGAATGCCTGGGGAGGGGGTTGGGGGGAGAGCCCCCAGCCTCCTCTGTGGCTGGCTGCAGGGCAGGCCCTGGAGATGCTGGCAGAGTAACACCTGGCCTGGGGCAGGGCCTGGCACCTTCTCTGTGCCCCTCCAGCCTGGTCCCTGGGTGCTGCGCGCTCCTGCCTGCCTGGGCCCTGGTGCGAGAGCCGGGCCCAGCACTGATCTGCTCTCTTCCCGCAGGCTGGTCGATCTGGCTCCCCAGTACTACCTGAGTAACCTGCCGCCCAGCGAGAGCCGCGACCTGCTCATGGAGCTGAGGGAGAAGGTGCTGGGTGCTGCGGAGCCCCTGGGCCGGCTGGAGCCAGCGCTGGATGGGGCAGGGGCTGGGGCAGGGGCTGGGGAGGAGGAAGAGAAGGACAAGGATGTGTGCGCACTCCAGTGAGTGGGAGCGAGGGGCTGCCCGGGTTCCCCTCTTGTGACAATGGGGGCTACAGTGGGCCTGGGCCCTTCCCCTCGCCCGTGCTGCCACACCAGTGCCCCGTGCTGCTGTCCCTGTGGGGTGCTCTGCTGTGCACTCCAGCCCGCTCCAGCGGGGCTCCTGGACCTCCCAGCTCCCGGTGTCGTCTCACCCAGCCCCCACCGGCTGCTCTCAGGGCCCCCTGCCGCTGTGTTACCAGGGGCCTGCTCTGCTGTGGGGCACAGGCTCTCTGCCCCACAGACCTTCCTGCCCCACATGTGGGCTGGGGAGCCAGCCTACGGCCTGACTGTATAAAGCTTTTCTGTGCCCTTTGTTCCCAGCCTTATGTCGGTTGCTGCGAGCCGGGGGGTGTTCAGCAGAGGGTGCTGTGGGGCCCAGTGCCTGCCCCTGAGCTGTGTCCCCTTCCTGGCAGCGTGCCCAGCTGGCCACCTCTGCAGGCCCTGGGCCTCATCCCCAGGGTGCTGGGGGTGCACCCTTTCCCGCCAGCGTGGGGCCGGGGCTGCCTGGGGCTGCGAGGTCAGGGCCAGCCCCGTGCCCCACGGCCCACTCACCCAGGTGCTGTGGGTGCTCAGCTCTCCTGTTGCTGAGCTGGGAGCATGGGGCCCAGCTTCCCCTCCCCACCCCACCCGTGGAATCACTCCTGCCCCCCCAGCCTTCCCTGTAATGTAAATACACCCCCCCACTGAGCCTATTGCTTTCCCTTGGCCTGCTCCAGCCCCCTTCACATCGCTCTTCATGGCCAGAGAATTACGTGGCTCCTTACAGAATACCGGCCCCTGCCTCAGCTCCCCTGCCCTTAGTCTCTGTGGGGGGGCAGAGGGGGGATCCTCCTCCCTGGCCTCCTGCAGCAGCTCCCTTCACTGGACAAGTGTAGATACGTGAGAGTGGAGACAGCCATGTGCCCTTCATAACCCTCAGCCCCAGGGTCCCTGCCAGGGCTGGCTTTAGGAACTGCGTGGCCCCATTCCAATACCCTGTGGCACTTCACTCGTTCCACACCCCCCACCGCCGAAATGTTGCCGAAGACCCGGACTGCCGCCGGGTATGTAAAAAAAAAAAATTAAAAAGAGGCCTTAGGCACGGGGCCCGATTCGAGGGAATCGAGCTAAAGCTGTCCTTGCTCAGCCTGGCGAGGGGAGCAGATGCCCATTCTCCAGCCGGGCTCTCGTCCTGCAGCGTGACACTGCCAGGGCTTCAGCCTGGGCTCCCTAACCCCTGGGGCTCTAGTCCAACGTGGAGCCTGGATCCTCTGCTTCCCCTACATGTGGGGACAGTGTTTGAATTGTTCCCTTGACACCAGGGGGTGCTGGCCCTCAGCAAGGACAGAGCTGAACCAGGGTGGTTGGGGCTGCAGTCTGTGATCAGCTGCTGCTGGGATCCTGATTCCCTCTTCTCCAGCTCTGGGTGCCGGCTCTCCAGGTGGCTGCAACCTCCCTGGGGCCCAGCGCCTGCAAGCTGCATGCTAGGGTGGGCAGAGCTGGATGGGGGGCTGCTCAGTGCATTCAGAGCCCCCCCACCAACCCCATGGCGCTGACAGGAGAGCAAACCTCAGTAAAGATCCTGCCCCAGGCAGGCTGGGCGCCAGGCTGTGCGGTGTATGCCAGCCTGAGCTGCGTCAGCAGGGACAGAGAGGTTACATCCCCTCTGTATCTGGCACCTGTGCGACCGCTGCTGGGATCCTGTGCCCACAATCCAAGGGGGCTGCTGACAACCCCGAGAGGGACAGAGAAGGGTCGGGAGAAGGGCTAAAGGGCTGGCAAACCTGCCTTAGAGCGAAAGACTCAGGGAGCTCCGGCTGTGGAGCTAGATAATCAGGTTCAGTGGTGACTTGATCCCCTCTGGCGGCCCAAACACCTAATCAGGCAGTCAGGCTAGCCGAGGACGGACGCGCTCGGCCTGGCAAAAGGGTAGGTTTTGACAGGGAGAGGAAGAACCACAGGACCAGATCCCAGAGGGATGAGGTGGATTCTCCATCCCTGACAATTGTTCGAGCGAGGCTGGGTCTAGCATCTCTGCTGTAGGGGTGAGCAGGCAGCTGGGCTCTGGCCGGGGTGGGGGGAGGGGAGGGGTGTCAGGCTGGATCATGGCACTGGTCTCTGGCTGGTGCTGAGGTGCCCTGATACCTTGTGCAGTGCTCTGTGGGACACTTCCCCGGACAGGCCCCCCCCAGGCCTGCACCCCAGAGGATCTGGGGTCCCGCAGGCCAGAGAAGCCAGAGGTGCTGGGCTGTTCTGCTCCCCATCCCTGCAGCCTCAGCTCGCTGTGCTGCCAGCGCTCTGGGCAGCAGGGCTGGCTCTGGCCACATGGTGTGGCTGCCAGTCCTTGTGTTCTGAATGGCAGGGTAAAAGGGCTGGATAAGGAACAGGGAGTCCCAGGGGGCAGACAGGGAGCAGGGGAGGTTGGATGGGGCAGAGGTTCTGGGGGTGGTGGTCAAGGGGTGGGGAATGAGGGTGATAGGTTGGGGCAGGAAGGGAGGGGGGGTTGCAAGGTGGGGGGTTCTGAGGGGGGCAATCGAGGAGGGGCGGATGGGGGCAGGAGCTAGGCTGTTTGGGGGGGCACAGCTCTCCCTACAGTTTCACAACCCCAATGTGGCCCTTGGGCCAAAAAGTTTGCCCACCCCTGTCCTAGGCCCTGGCTTCACAGGCCTCTCCCACCTAAGAAAGCTGAGCCCTCGGGGGAGCCTGGCCCTGTGCCCCGCTGAGGTGTTTCACACTGGCTGTGTTCCCCTAGGAGCTGGCGGAGGTTAAAGCGAACCCCTCCCTGCCCTGCCAGCCGCTGTCATGCGAGAAGGGAGGGGGTGGCCCTGGCAGGGCAGCGGGCCTCCCCCCGGCACGGTTGTGTTCCCTGGAAGTGCTGGGGAAGCAGAGGAGTCAGCGCCGGACTGGCCACCCCTCAGCTCACAGGGGAAGTTGTGGTCTGAGCTGTGTGGAGCCAGCACCTTGGGGGAGCCCAGCGTGGAAGCCCAGTTGTAGGAACCTTCTGCCGCTTCATATCCCAGCTCTGCTGGGCTCGGCCTCTCCTCAGGGCAGGTGCCAGCTGGGGAATGGTGGGGGGCCGGGCGGGCCATGCCCAGCCTGTCCCGCTCCATGGCAGAGGGGATGGAGCTAGTTAGGGGCTGGGCTTCCTGGAGCAGGGGCTGCAGGGGGCCTGGTCAGCTTGGGGGGCTGAGCAGAGGGGCCCCTCCCAGGTCAGTGCAACACATGAGGGGCAGGCCCTGCATGGAACCTATGCAAACACCTGGCCCCCGTGGGGAGAGGAGGGGAGGTAGCTGGCAGAGCTGGGGATGGGATGGTGGGATTCCCCCCTACACACACACACACACAGCCCCCTGCCGCTGGCTGCAAAGCTGGATGGGCCAGTGTGACAGGGCAGGGGGCCGGGGCCGCTGGCAGCGCTGTTGAAGCCCTGGGGGTGGCCCTGCTGCTCTCGGGCAGAGCTGCTGGAGTGGGTGGCTGTTCAGGCTGGCAGCTGGGCTCCAAGTCTGGCCATCCCAGCTGGAGTGGGCTGGAGCTGGGGCTGCCCAGGCTGCTCTCTGCGAGCCAGGCAGGGCGTGACGCTGCCCTTATCAGCTCAGTGACAGCAGTGCCCAACTTCCGATTTGCTTTCCAGGAACCCGAGACGGGTGGGAGCCCCTGGGCACCAGGCTGGCAGAGCACCGGACGCTGCGGGGGCAGGGCTGGGATCTCTGCGGAGCAACGAGGCTGCAGCTGAACCCCCCTTCAATCCCAGGCTGCCTCCCCAGCGCCAGCCCAGGCACCGCCTGGCCACAGCCAGGCAGTGGTGCTGCTCTGGGGATGGCCCCTCAGGGTGGAGGGCATGTCACTGCCCTTCCCCATCAACCCCAGGTGGCACATCTGTCACGGACTCACAGGTCGTGCCCACTTGTGACCCCGTGCAGTCCGTGGGGGATGCCCCTTTCAGTGCGACAGCCTTCTCGGGGGTCCACTCTCTCCTGGGGTCAGGCCCCTCCACCTCCTGGAGCCGCACCTCTCTGAGCCTTAGCACTTCTATCTCTGCCGTGGGCCCCCTTAGGGAGTCCATGCGCTCTGGACCTCCTGGGCCTCCTCACCCCTGAAGGGGTTGATCCCCCCACCACCCTGATCTCTAGACTGGAGTGACTCTCAGCCAGCGTAACACAGGAGGTTTATTGAGGGTTGAACCCAGCACAGGAAACTCTCAAGGCCTCAGGCCTGGCCTCCCTCAGCCCAGCACATCCCAGTCCCCCTGCATCCAGGTGGGCTCTGCCTGCTCCCCATCTCCAGCCTAGAGCCCCCCTGCTTCCCAGCTGGGCCTCCAATATCCCCAGCCCCAAGCTCCCTCTGTCTATTGGCTTCTCTTCAGGTAAACAGGACCGTAAACAGGGTGGCCTGGGTCTCCTCTCCTCTCAGTCCCCCTCTGGCTGGGTCCGGCTGGTCAGGTCACTGGGGTCCTCTCCCCACAGCCCATTGTCCCCCACTGGCCAGAACCGGCTGGGTCTCCGGGTCACCAGTTGCTGGGGTGTCCATCCTCCAGGCCCTTGGCTGGGGTCCCAAGTTCCCTCACTGATCCCCTGTACCAACAAACTCCCTCTCCCCTCACCTCGTTAAACCAGTAACACCTGAGGACACGGAGTCCCTGGGCGATGCTCTGGAACTGCTCCCCACAAAGCCAGGCAGGACTTTGGGGAGCCTTCTCTCCCTTGGAGCAGACTTGTTCAGGGCAAGAAGCTCACACGTCTTCACCTCCTGGGTCTCTCCTTGGAGCATTCAGCATCCTCTGCCCCTCCGTGGGCTTCCCACAGCGAGCCCACCCAGGCAGGGTCCTGGGGAAGCCACAGGGTCCTGCACCCCCACTTCGCAGTCAGACATGACTCTCAGCCAGCCAGTAACACAGAGGTTTATTCGATGACAGGAACCGGGTGTCATTGCCCGGTGGGTGACTCCATGACAGGCCCTGCCGGGCCCTTGGCCACATGCCCTGGGATTCTGCTTGCCCCTCCCTCCCCTAGCCCATGGGCCCCACTGTCCAGCCTGCTGCCCCAGGCACCCACTCCAGCCACAAGTGTAGCTGGCCCACGATGGCACCAGGTCTGTGTCCATGGAGGAGCTGATCCTGCCAGCCCGGTAGGATCACCGAGGGTGGGGAATTTGAAACAGGTGTGTGGGATGCTAATGGTACCAGAGCCATGGGTCTCAGCTGCCGCAGCGCCCCCTCCAGTCCAGTCCCACCAGCTCAGGGCTGCCCCAGCCTGGCGTGTGTCTGGGGGTGCTGTGAGGATCCCCCTCTCCCATGCCGCTGGCCATTGCAAGGTGCAGGGAGGCACCTCCCCCACCCTCATGTACCTTTGGGGTACTGACAGCTGAAGCTGCTGCTGGTTGATTTAACAAAGCCCCATTGTGGGGCCCTTTCTCCTACCCCTTTGCTTTGCCCCCTGCCCCCATTATGCAGCAGGACAAGGGCAGCTGGGTCTCCAAGCCCCAGTAGCCAAGAGTGCCCCAGCCCCAAAGGCAGCACTGCCCCCCACCCATGCAGCAGCCTCCCCTCCGCTCGCAGCAATGACTGTGATGCCAGTGCTCCTCTCCCAACCCCATGGCAGCCCCCCCCCCCCCATGGCCTGGCTGGGGAATATGGCAGCTGGGGCCCCACCCACTGGCATGTCCAGGACACTGCGTAGGGGACAGCACCCCTCTCCCCCAGCCTTCACCAGCTGCACTTGCCTGGTACCAGCAGCACTCACAGTTGCCCATCACACTCCCCGCCCTCCCCCGCTCCAGCCTGGAGCAGGGGCCCAGCTCTGGCCCGAGGGCCAAGGCACAGGCAATGCAGCCAGTGCCAGCTCCATTCAGAACCCCTGGCCCCAGGGCTCCTGCGTGCTCCAGTGCTGGGCCCTGGGGTGTGTGAGCAGCAAGGGCAGGTGGGGCAGCGGGGCCCAGATGGCAGCAGAGGCCCTGGCACTTGGCACTGATGGGAAGGTGCCACCTGCTATGGGCTTGACAGGTGCCAGCTGGGCAGGTGGCTGGAGGGCCATGGCTGTGAGCTGGGAACCCCTCAATGCCAAGTGGCCTGGAGGTGACAGGAGCAGCCTCGTGGTCTCCCAGGGGCTTCGCTGGCTGGTTCTGGTTCAGGGACACAGGGTCTAGCTGATCACCGCAGCGGAGCTAGGGAGGAATTTCCCCCGGCTCAGCCTGGCCGTGACCTTGGACAGTGTCACGGGTCCACAGGCCCGGTGCTCACACGGCTCGGGAACAACCCCCGGGGGAACCCCTCACTGTGCCAGCCCCCCAGAGTCACTGTTTCTCTGGGGGGGGCTTGGCTTTCCCACCTCCTGGGACCAACCCACGGAGCCTTCAGCCCCCTGGCATCACCCTTGAGCTCCCTGCAGCGAGGCCGGACCCCTGGGGGAGACCTGTACCCCAAAGGGAACACTGCACCCCACCTCCCTGATGGGCCGGGACTCTCAGCCAGCGGGTGACAGCAGGGGGGGTAGCAGGTGGCTGGAATGGCGTAGTCAGTCCTTGGACACCAGAGAGCAGAAAGTTACAGCCTGGGCCTGTGGGGTCAGCCCAGAGCCCCCTGACCCCTCTTCAGTCTCCATCCAGGAGCGTCTCTCCTGCCTCCAGCTGCCCCCGCAGAACCACCCCACCTGCCCCCTCCTCAGCCCTTTGGCCTCCAGCTGCTCACACCTGGATGGCTTCTGCGGTGGCTAGGGGGGGATCATCCAGGGTTGTTAGGTGCCAGGTGCCAAATGGCTGGGCAATTGGAGTGGCCATTGTCTTCTGGGACTGTCCGTGGGCCTGGGGCCCAGCCAGGTGCAATCACACCTGGATCTCTGCATAAAGTAAACACCCTTTTCCTCCCACCTAATTACCCATGCACCACACAGGGAAAATTGAGGCATGCACAGTATCCATACATCATATTACAGAAAATTCCTCCCTGTCCCAAGGGGTTTGTCACCTTCCTCAGCAGCATGTGGGGGTGGGTCACCAGGCAGGATTAGCTGGGTTAGCTTATTTTGTCATTTCCCTGTCACTGTGGGGCCCTCGGGTCACTCTGTCCCGCCTGTTCGCTGCCGGTGACACATCCAGTCTAGTCCCCTGTGAGCTGTGCTATTTTAGTCCAGTTTTGGTTTAGTGGGCGGGTGCTGGCAGGGGTGGGGCCTGTGATTTACAGGTCAGACTAGCTGACCTGGTAGCCCCTTCTGCTCTTAACTGCTAGGCCTGTCCCCGGAGTCTGGCTCACCACATAACGCTCGGTGGGTCTCCGAGGAAAGCCAGGGGCCCCCTGGGGATTACGAGCATTGTGACGTGTGCACACTGAAGTGATGTGAGGCGTTATCTGTGCACACTGCAAACACGTCCTCAGTGGCTGCTTCAAGGCATCAGTCACCAGCGAAGGTGCCACGGGAGGTCAGAAATGGGAATCTGTCGGGATGCAAGTTAAGCCTTGCAAGCTAACGTGATCTCCTACCAGCTCAGATATTACCTAAGCTCAGCCGGCAGCCTGAAGCACAGCCCATCGTGGGTGAGGGGATGGGCTCCTGGCACATGCACAGCCCTGGGGTTGGGGAACAGCTCCAGAGGGGCCTGCCCAGGTGCCATGTAGGTTAATTAACATCTGGAGCAGAGCTCCCCCATGATGCAGTGCTTCCCTGCCCCTAGAGTTCAGTGCGGTTCCCTGTTCATGCTAATGAGATGAATCCCTGTCCCACCTTTCATGCAGATGAGGCTTGGGGAGTTGTCTCTGTTCGGGGTTCTGTATGCTGATGGAGATACCTCATCCCTCAGGAGGGGTCTAGGTGTGCTCCCCCGCCCTTCACTGCACTCTGCAAGTCTTCTCTCTGGCCCGTTTTGGTTCAAGCAGCAGGTGGGGAGGGGTCTTTTGTGAGTCAAACAGGCTAGATACTGAGCCCTGGCTCCCCAAGAACACAGAGCTGACTGATATCACCCAGGACACCAGAGCCCCAGAGACAGGGCTGGGTTAAGACCAGATGCCCAAGGGGTCACCCCCTGCTCCAGCCTGGGGGTCAGGGCAGCCCAGGCTGCAGCCAAGATGGCCAACACAGGGCTGAGGTGCTGCCCTTGCTCCCTGGCAGACAAGGGGGAGGATGCAGTGGCAGGACCCCAGCCCAGTTCCAAACCCATAGGCTTTGGGGGAGGGGGCAAACGGGCACAGGCCTCATGATGGCTCCTCATGCCCCCTGTGAGTGCAAGCGACCAGCCCAACCTAAGGGCGGACGGGACCCAGCTCCGCGCTGCGGGGTGGGCACAGGACATTTAATTGAATAGCAACGGGGCTGTGAGCCCTGTTTAAGGACACAGCAGCTGCTGCCTGCTGGACCCTTCTAACCCTGTGGTTCTGGGATTCTAACTTTGGAAGTGCCAGGCAGGAAGCTACCAAGGGGATGCGAAAGATGCTGTGGGACCTGTGAATAACGTTTGTGGGTTCAAACTTCCCCAGGTCCCTGGTTAAAATGACCCTGCTTAGTTCAGTCTGGAATGGGGAAGAGATGTGACAAAGTGGGAATATTCTGTAATATTGGAGGGGGGGGGCTGTTTGTGCCTCAGTTTCCCCTAAGATGCATTGTTACTCAGGGGTGGGAAAGGCCTGTGTGCTCTCAGGGCAGGGTAAGACACATGGGTGTGGGTGTCACCTAGTTGTCTGGGTGTTGGTCTCCATGGCCTTGAAAAGACAACCATGAATCCAGTGGCTCAGACATTGACACCTGGGAACCAACACCCAAGGGATTTGGATCTAGGTGTGCGGTGGGGCTAAGAGCTGCTGCTGGCAGGAGTCGGGGCTCTCACCTGACACAGCAGGTCAGACGAGGGACAGACAGAGTCTGCTGCAGGCAGGGGCGATTGAGATAACGTTAGCGAAAACTTTCAAACTCCCAGGCTAGCTAAGCTCTGGACCAGGCAGCCGAGGGAGGTGGTGGGATCCTGTCATCGGAGGTTTTAAGAGCAGGTTGGACAAACCCATCAGGGCTGGTTTATGGTCACTGGGTGCTGTCCCAGGGCAGGGCGGGAACTGGATGACCTCCCAGCCCCACATTTCTGTGTATATTCCCCCCACCCCGAGACAGGAGAGCCCTGTGTGGAAAGCTGTTGGTGCCACCAAGCCCTCTCTGCTCCGTGGCTTCGCTGCATTGGCTGACAATGCTCCATGGACTAGCAGACAGCAAGGCAGGTGAATCGACTTCCCTGGTCTGCCTCAAAACCTGTTTGTCAGCCTGCCCGGGTTCAGATACTAACACGTGTTTCCCTCTCCACCAGCCGTGTGCAGCCTCCCCCAGGGATCGTGGCAAGCAGCCTGAGCCTGGCTTTCCCAACGTGCCCTGCAAGCCGTGCACCAGGAACAGGTGCTCTCATAGAGCAGGGAGCCCTTTGCCAGCTGGTACCAATGGCCTTGGTGTCAGACTCCCATCAGACACAAACCCCTCATCTCCACATCCACAGCCTGTCTCATCTCCCAGACACCACTGGGCCAACTCCGTCCGCGCCCTGCCAGTGGGACAGCAGACACCAGGCACTTTTCACAGTTCCCACCTTTGCACTTTCTGCCCCGCTGCCCCTTAAACTCAGCAAGGCCACCTCACTGGCTCTCTCCAGCTCCCTCTGCCGCCAGGCCTACAATAACCCCCCAGCCACCCCAAGACCATTCCAGTCTCCCTGCCCCTTGTGCTCCTCCATCTGTCTGGTGTACTCCTGCTCCCTCATCTCCCATGTGGCCTGAGAGCTCCTGGGGCAGCGACTGTCCCCGCTAGATGCTTGCAAAGTGCCCAGCATGGTGGGGCCCGGATCTCGGTGGGAGTCTGGGCAGCCAGCTGCATGGACACAAATCAAGCCATGCCAGTGCTCCAGGTGAGCATGACTGATGGGGGCTGAAAATCAGGACTTGCTGTGGGGCCAGGCCCCTCACTCTGCAGGAGCAATGGGGGGACCCTGTAGCTCTCGCTGGTTTCGGCCCCAGCCCACTGTGGCTTCTTCAGCTTTCTCTCTTCTTAGAATTGCATCTGCCGCTCTGTGGTTTCTCTGGCTTCTCCTTTCCGTGCCGTCAGGGGCTCCCCTGCAGGGCCGGGGGCGAATATATACGGGCCGCACACAGCACACCCCAGCCCTGCCTCTGCCACAGCACCAGCATCCCCAGCCCTGCGAGCAGCAGAGAGCACCGACCATTCGAGGTAAGGCTGGACCTGATGGGGGCGGCGGGGAGCAGGCAGCCTGGCCAGGGGCCCAGCACTCCTGAGGGCAGGACAGGGTGAAGCCAGCTGTGGACTCTTCTCCAGGGGAAGGGCTGGGAGTGACAGCCCAGGGAGGCCCTAGGGAGTGCGCTGCCTTCTCTGGTGCTGGGGTCCATAGAGTTTGGGGCTGGGGAGAGGGCTGCCGAGGAAACAGCTGCCATGCCCCACTGCAGGCTCTGAAGGGAGAGTCTGGCCCAACCCTTTCATGCTCCCTGATCCATGGGGCTCTCTACCCCTCCCCCAGTGCTGCCTCCCGTGGCCGGCTTTAGGACGTGTGGGACCCGATTCCAAAGAGCGGCTGCCGAAATGCCCCCGAAGACAGCAGCAATTCGGCAGCAGCTCAATCGGTTACTGCTGTTTCTGGCAGCACTTCGGCGGAGGGTGCGGGGCCCAGTTCCCGGGAATCAGGGGAACCACCCTAAAGCCAGCCCTGCCTCCTCCTACTTGCCCAGGCCCATCACTTCGTCCTCTTCAACAGTACAGCCCACTGCCTTCTCCAGTACCCACTTCCTTGTGGACCCCTCTCTGCCGGCCTCAGCCCCTGTCTGCACAGACCCCAACTCCCACCCCAGAGAACGGGGACCCCATCATACCAGGCACAGCAAAGCCCCGCACCCTGAGATCAGGGCCCCACCACGCAAGCTACGGCACAGCCCCTTCCTCCCGCCCCGGGATCAGGGTCCCATTGCATTGGGTGTGGCACAGATAGACAGAGACAGTCCTGGCTATACACACTAAGGACCCTGGCTCCTCGTGGCCCTGGCTGCGTATTCCGTGGCTCCTGGAGGGGGTCCTGGAGGGGGTCCCCCAGGACTTCCCAGGGCCCCCTGCCTATTGGCTGGGAGCCCCGCAGGCAGGGGCTGGAGTGCTCAGACCTGGGCTAGCTCAGGGTGCTGGGACCTACTGGACACGGCGGTTGGGATGTGGAGATCCGATGAGAGGTGCCATGGCGACGCACTAACTTCTGCCCCTTTCCCCATAGATGTGATGCTGGTAGCTCTAGTGCAGATGCGTGTGTGTCCCTGCTGCAGCCTTTGATGGGCTTCCCAGCAAGTGTGAGTCACACCCTGGGCAGGGGAGGGGGAAGGAGACTGTGTGTGGGCATCAGCACACCTGGCCCCTGCAGCGGGGGTGGGGGAGGCACAAGGCCCTGGGAGTAGGGGAGGGGGATCAGGGCATGCCTGGTCCCCTTCGGGGGCAAGGAGGGGGCCAGGGCCCTGGGGGGTAGGGGAGGGGGACACAGGGCATGCCTGTCCCTTCGGGGGGCAAGGAGGGGGCACGGGCCCTGGGGGTAGGGGAGGGGACTCAGGCATGCCTGGTCCCTTTGGGGGGCAAGACGGGGCACGGGGCCTGGGAGTAGGGCAGGGGGACTCAGGGCATGCCTGGTCCCTTTGGGGGCAAGGAGGGCACAGGGCCCTGGGGGAGTAGGGCAGGGGGACTCAGGGCATGCCTGGCCCCTTCGGGAGACAAGAGGGGGCACAGGGCCCTGGGGGTAGGGGGGGGACACGGGCATGCCTGGCCCCTTCTCGGGAGACAAGAGGGGGCACAGGGCCTGGAGGGTAGGGGTACATCTGGCCCCTGGGGGGGGGGGCACAGGCACACCCTGCCCAGGGAGGGTGTGGGGGGCTGTTGCAGGCCTGTGTCTGGCCTGCCCCACCCCACGCGCTGGCACTGATGCTGCGGGTCCTTCTCCCCAGTTCTGGTCGGGGAAGTGAATGGCCAGGTGGTGGTGACGTGCGACACCCCCCAGGAGCACGTGTCCTGGAAGCAGAACGGGGATCCCGAGATCATGGCTGAGCACTACGTCGCGGGGCGCACCCTCACACTCAAGGGCCTGGACCAGCCGCCGCCGGCAACTCAGCTGCTGGCACGGTCCTCACCTGCTGGACTCAGCTACGTGGTGGTCAGCGACCCAGAGTACCCCTGCTGCAGGGCTCCCCAGGGTGCCTGCCGGGGTGGGGGGCGTGGAGCCAGGAACTCCAGCTCCCTGGGGCTCCGCGCCCACAGGGCAGGCGGGGCAAGCGCCCAGAGCTGTCTGCTACCAGAGTGCAGAGTGGAGGGGGGCCAGCGGTGGGGGTAGTGAGTGCAAGGGGACTGCCCAGGGGGTCAGGCTGTCAGGGGCGGGGGCTCCAGTCGGGGGGGATACGCCCAGGGGGTCAGACTCTTGGGGGGGGGCGCAGGGGGACGCGCTCGGGGATCAGGGGCGGGGGCGAACGCCCAAAGGGTCAGGCTGTCAGGGGCGAGGGGCTCCAGTCGGGGAGGCGGGCGGGGGACCGCCCGGGGTCAGGCTCTCGGGGGCGGGGGGGGCCTCGCGGGGCTCGGGCGATGCTGACCACATCCCGCCCCAGGCCGTGGCCGTGACCTTGCCAGGCAGAGTCCTACCGTGGCGAGATACACTGCTCCTGCGACCGCGCTGCGCCCACCACCTTACCGCGCCCGCCTCTCCGCAATGAGTGCCCCCCGCCCCGCCCCAGTCAGTGTCCCTCCACTGCCCCCCCAGCGTGCCCTCTCCTTGGCCCCTACTGCCCCCCGGCGTGCCCCTCCCTTCCCCTACTGCCCCCCCGCACTGCCCCTCCCCTCCCCCACTGCCCGCCCCACTTGCCCCCCGCCGGTCCCTCCCTTCCCCCACTGCCCCCTCCGCTCTGCCCCCTCGGGTGGTCCCCTGCCCCCCACCCTGCCTGACCGGCCCGTGCTCTGCCGCAGCCCCAGCGGCGCCCCCGGGGCCTGGGTCTACATGGGTGGAGGCGCCGCCCTGCAGGGCCCGGACTGGCCCCAGTCCTTCACGGTGACCCTGGCGGACGGGACCTTCTGCCCCTTCGCGGAGGAGCCGAGGCCGCTGGAGCTGGCGCTGGAGGGAATCTCGGCTGAGAGCTTCGTGAACATCACCCACCGCCTCTTCCTCCGGGACATCGGTGAGTCTCACGTGGGGACCGGGCCCCCCGCCCAAGAGCCTCACCCATGTGGGGTACCAGACCCCTCACTGCCCCAGAGCCCCCCTGTGTGGGTACCAGACCCCCGAGAGCTCCCTCACGTGGGTACCGGGCCCCCGAGAGGCCCCTGCTCCCCGTGGGTACCGTGCCCCGTGCCCGAGAGTCCCCCCGCATGGGTAACAGACCCCGCACCTGAGCACCCCCATATGGGGTACCGGGTCCCTCACTGCCCCAGAGTACCGCTGTGTGGGTACTGGGCCCTCGAGAGCCCCGCCGCGTGGGTACCGGGACCCGCATCTGAGAGGCCCCCCCCACATGGGTATTGGGCTCCCCATCTGAGAGCTCCCCCTGTGTGGGTACTGGGCCCCTTACTGCCCCAGATCCTCCCTCCCCCCACGTGGATACCAGGACCCACATCCTTCCCTGCATGGCTTCGGGGACCCTTCTATCCTCGCCATATAGGCCCCCCCATGGTTACTGGAGCATCTCCCCCCACCCTATAGCCCATCCATGGCTACCAGGACAGTCACGCCCTGCCATGGCCATAGGGACAGGACAGTCACTCCCCACCTAGAACTAGAAGGTCTCTCATGGGTTCATGGATTTTCATTCCCCCCGCCCCCCCGCCGCATTCATTGGTGCATGGACTGTCTCTGTCCCCAGCCATGCCCTACAGATCCTTCCTGTAGGTACAGAGATTGTGCCCCCCCATCCTGCCCCATAGCGCCCCTCTCCTGTGGTTCAGAAGTCAGCCTGGGCCCTACACTTCCTGCCCTGAGTCTGTTCCAGCTCCGTGTGCCCAGGGCTGGGGTTAGGCAGCCTTGGGTTGATGGGGCCCTGCCCCAGAGGCCAAGGGGAGGGGGTACCTAGCCCATCTGTCTGATCCCACCCTCCCGCATGACTAACTAAACTCTCTGTGCCCACAGTGAGGCCGGGCCCTCCGCAAGACGTGGCTGCACAGAGCAAGGGCGGACGCCTGTACCTCTCCTGGGCCCCCCCTGCCTCCTGGTCCAGCCCACACTCCTACTTCCTCCTGCGCTACCAGCTGGAGTACAAGCAGTGGGACAGCACCACGGTAACTGTCCCCTCACCTGTCACCTGTCCTGCCTGGGCTTGTGTCACCCCTTCTCTGCCTGTCACCACACTAACACAGCGCCATGGTAACAAGCCACACCCCTACCCACCTTCCCACCTGTCCTGCTTGGGCTTGTGTCACCCCTTCCTCATGCCTGTCACCGCACTGAACAACAGGCGGCCATGGTAACAAGCCACACCCTACCCATTCTTCCCCACTTGATCCTGCTTGGGCTTGTGTCACCCTCTTCTCTGCTCGTCACCGCGACTAACACAGCGCCATCGGTAACAAGGCCACACCCCCTACCCATCTTCCCACTTGTTCCTGCTTGGGGTTGTGTTCACCACCTTCATCTGCCTGTCACCCGCACTAACACAGCGCCATGGTAACAAGCCACACCCCTCTTTTCCCCCCACACCGTAAACTTCCGCCTGGCTTGTATCTCCCGCTTCTCCACACCTGTTCGGCCCATGCAATACCAGATTCTATAGGCTAGAAGACTTGGGGGAGCGCGGGAAATTGATGGAGATGGTTAGCATAATTGTGAGAATGGAGTGGAGATGGTGAATAAGGAATATGTTATTTACCTCTTTCACGTAACACAAGAAACCAGGGGTTTCACCCAATGAAATTAATAAGCAGCAGCTTTAAAACAAATATACGCAGCACTGATCAATCTGTGGAACTTGCTGCCTAGGAGATGTTGTGAAGGCCAAAAGTATAACTGGGTTCAAAAAAGAACTAGATAAGTTCATGCCAGATGGGTCCATTCAAGTGGCGCATTGCCAAGATGGTCAGTGACACAGCTCCATTGCTCTGGGTCCCTAAAACCAGCATCACCACTCATGCCTCCCTATCCAAACCCCAGCCCGAGAGCAGCAGCCAACCTTTTCCAAGGGCAAGCCTGGACTTCAGGCCCAAATGCTGAGAATCACAGACCTTCCTCTCTGCCTCCCCTGCCCTGTGTCACCTCTCCCTCTGCGCCCTGGCTGAGGTAATGGCAAGTTCCCCCTTGTCATGCTCTGGAACTGCTCTCCCACTTAAGCCAGGCAGGACTCTGGGGAGCCTCCTCTCCCTTGGAGCAGGACTTGTTCAGGGCAAGAACGCTCACATGTCTTCACCTCCTGGGTCTCATCCTATGGAGGCAATTCGGCATCTCTGCCCCTAACGTGTGGCTTCCACAGCGAGCCCACCCAGGCGGGGTCCTGGGGAAGCCACAGGGTTCTGCACCCCCACTTTGCAGTCAGACTGACCTCTTAGCCAGCAAAAACAGAGGTTTATTCGATGACAGGAACAGGGTCTAAAACAGAGCTTGTAGATACAGCGAACCAGACCCCTCGGCCGGGCCATTCTGGGGGCAGTGAGCCAGACCCCTAGGTCTTCCCTTCACTCCTCGTCGCCCAGCAAGCTCCAGACTAACCCCCTCCAGCCCCTCCTCTCTGCTCAGCTCCTTTCCCGGCCAGGAGGTCACCTGATCCCTTTGTCTCCAACACTTCAGTTGGCACCTTTGCAGAGGAGGGCCCAGCCATCAGTTGCTAGGAGACAGAGTGCCAGGCATTTAGGTGCACTGGCCCCTTCCTCTGTAGCAATCACACACCCTTATCCCACCACCTAGATACTTAAGAACTGCCTAGGGGACACTGAG
Organism: Chelonoidis abingdonii; assembly: GCF_003597395.2. Classification (NCBI taxonomy): domain Eukaryota; kingdom Metazoa; phylum Chordata; order Testudines; family Testudinidae; genus Chelonoidis; species Chelonoidis abingdonii. Next base: position 147,159,933 of record NC_133773.1, on the reverse strand, counting down.
GCACCAACACAGTGTTCAGAGCAAACATTAAGAACAGTCCCAGTTCGTCACACCCCTCTCACTATTTCTCTGTATTTCAGGGCTCCCTCCAGCTGGACGGGGTGACGGAGACAAGCATCGAGGGGGACGTGCGGTGGGTGCAGATCCGCTGCCAGGACCCCTTGGTCAACTCCACCTGGAGCCCTTGGACCACCTGGCAGAAGGTGTGACGGGGCTTGTCAGAGCTGGGCCTGCAGCCCCCTTACCCTCAGCCCATCCTCCCATCTGCTGTATTTACCCCAGCCCCTGCTGCCCCCATCTAACCCTAACACTGGCCGGACAACCCCGCTGAGGGGCCTAGGATTCGAGGCTGCCCACCGCAGAGCCCTGTCCCATCTTGATCCTGCAGCCATCACCCCCTCCCACGCGGCTGGGATCTGCTCTCTGGAGCACTTACAATAAACAACAGCTGGTGCCCTGGACTCAGTGTTGTCTCTGGTTCAAGGGCAGAGGGATGGGCCAGGCTGTGGGGTGCGGAGCAGCTCATGGGAGAAGGTCTGTGGATCATGTGGGGATGGAGTGGAAATGGCCCTGTGAAAACTGGCTGCACCCTCCAGAGGCAGTTCCTGGGTCTGCCCCAGGCCAGACCCTGTGCCCCAGTGAATCAGTCCCTCCAGCCAGGCAGGTGTCCCACTTCCCCCAGGGGCCCTGGACAGCCTGGTTGTGTGTGCAGTCCCTACAGCCCCCAGTCCCCTTGTGGGGAGATGTGTACCCCAAAAGGAGCACTGCATCCCCACCTCCCCAATGGGCCGGGACTTCCAGCCTGCGGGTGACAGCAGGGGGCGTAGCAGGTGACTGGAATGGCGTAGTCAGTCCTTGGACACCAGAGAGCAGAAAGTTACAGCCTGGGACTGCGGGGTCAGCCCAGAGCCCCCTGACCCCTCTTTAGTCCCCATCCAGGAGCGTCTCTCCTGCCTCCAGCCGCCCCCACAGAACCACCCTACCTGCCCCCTCCTCAGCCCTTTGGCCTCCAGCTGCTCACACCCGGACGGCCTCCTAAGGAATGGGGGGTCATCCTGGGTCGTTTGTTGCCAGGTCCCAAATGTCTGGGCAATCAGAGTGGCCATTGTCTTCCTGGATTCTCCATGGGCACAGGGCTAGGTGTCAGTCACATCTGGATCGCTGGTAACAACCTTTTCCCACCACCTCGTCAACCATGCACCGCATGGGGAAACCAAGGCACACACAGATTCATACAAAATATTACAAAAAGTTTCCCATTCCATCACATCCCCCAGTGCGCTATCTCCCAGCAGGGGCAGTTTGTCACATACACCCCCCACGTGGTATATCTCAGCCAGTGCAGTTCACACCCCTGTGTGGTATATCCCAGTGGGGGCAAGTCACACGCCTCCTCCCCCCCTGTGGTATATCCCAGTGGGGGCAGGTCACCTCCCCCCCATGTGGTATATATCAGCCAGTGCAGGTCGGATCCCAGCAGGGGCAAGTCACACCCCTACCCCCCTGTCATAAACAGACAGTTAAGGGTTAATGTCTCTTTTACCTGTAAAGGGTTAAGAAGCTCAGTAAACCTGGCTGACACCTGACCAGAGGACCATGGGGGGACAAGATACTTTCAAATCTTGGTGGAGGGAAGTCTTTGTTTGTGCTTTTTGTTTTGGGGGTTGTTCGCTCTTGGGACTAAGAGGGACCAGACATCAATCCAGGTCCAGGCTCTCCAAATCTTTCTGAAAATCAATCTCTCATGTTTCAAAATGTAAGTAATTAGCCAGGCAAGGCGTGTTAGTCATTATTGTTGTTTTCTCAACTTGTAAATGTTTTTTGCTGAAGAGGATTTTTACCTCTGTTTGCTGTAACTTTGAACCTAGGCTAGAGGGGGTTCCTCTGGGCTATAGAATTGATTACCCTGTAAGTATTTTCCATCCTGATTTTACAGAGATGATTTTTACCTTTTTCTTTCTTTAATTAAAAGCTTTCTTTTAAGAACCCTGATTGATTTTTCTTGTTTTAAGATCCAAGGAAAATTGGATCTGAGACTCACCAGGGATTGGTGGGGGAAGGAGGGGGGATGGTAAATTCTCCTTGTTTTAAGATCCAAGCGGGGTTTGGATCTGTGTTCACCAGGAATTGGTGAGAGTCCTCAAGGCAACCAGGAGAGGGAAAGTTTGTGGGGGACAGGGAAGTGCTCCAGACACTGAATTTCTGGCTGGTGGCAGTGTTACCAGATCTAAGCTAGTAATTAAGCTTAGAAGTGTTCTGTGGGGCAGATTCAACATACTCTCCATGAATATCCCTGTGGGGGGCAGGTCACACTAGCTACCCGCCCTCCCCATGGATATCTCCCTGTGAAAGGGCAGGTCACACCCCTACCCTCGTCCGTGTAATAATCCCTGTGGGGGCAGAGCACCCCCGCCCCATGGATATACCCCCCCCCCCTGGGGGTGGGGGGCAGATAACACCCTTACCCCCCTGTGGTATACCCTGCGGGGGCAGATCACACCCCCTGACGTGATATATCCCTGTAAGGGCCAGATCACATATACGTACCCTACCCCCCCCCGCGTGTATACTCCCTGCAGAGTGCAGAGAACAGCCCCCGCATGGCGATCCCCTGTGGGGCAGGTCACACCGCCTACCCTCCGCCCGTGGTATATCCTGTGGGGGCAGGTCACCCCCACCATTGAATATATCCCTGTGGGGGCAGGTCACACCCCCTACCGGCCCCCGTGGCTATTATTCCCTCGCGGAGGGCAGGTCCAGCCCCGCCCTGTGATTATATCCCTCTCGGGGCAGGTCACACCCCTCCTCCCCGTGGTAATATCCGCTGCGGGGGGCAGATCCAAACCGCCCTCCATGGTATTATCCCTTGTGGGGGGCAGGTCACAGCACCCCTATCCCCACCATGGTATATTCCTGCGGGGGCAGGTTCCACCACCCCCGTGGTTATATCCCTGTGGGGCAGGTCACACACTTCCGCTCCCGTTGTGTGGTATATCCCTGCAGGGGCAGATCACACCACCCCTCCATAGTAGAATCCTTGTGGGTGGCAGGTCCACACCCCATCCCCTCCCCTGGTATATGCCCTGGCGGGAGGCAGATCACACTGGCCCCCTTGTATATATCCTGTGGGGGCAGGTCCACAGCCCCTCCCCTCCCTGTGGTATATCCCTGCGGGGGCAGATCCACACCCCTACCGCCCCCATGTGGTATATCCCTTGTGGGTGGCAGGTCACAACCCCATACCGCCATCCATGGTATATTCCCTGGGGGGGGCAGGTCACACCGCCCAATGAGTTATATCTCTGTGGGGCCAGATCACACCCCTGCCCCTCCCCCAGTGGTTTTTATATCGCTGCGGGGGGCAGCATCACACCTGCCCGTGATTGCCCTCTCCTGCCAGGTGATGGCATTTCACCACCGGTTACCAACAGGTGGTGTATTCAGCTGCCGCGCAAGATCACACCGGCTACTTCGCACATGCAGCCGTGGCAGCGATCCATCCCATGGGGCAGCTGGTGCTGATGTCGTCTCACTGCGCCCACCATGGTAAATCCTCTGTGGGGCATCTCCCAGCACAAGCTACTTCTGGGTGCTATGATCCCTGGGTGAAGATGGGCAATCACAGGCCTTGCTCTGCCCATGGTACATCCAGCCTGCTGCCCACGGGGCCCTGGCACAGCTGTGCCATTGCGGGAACGCCTCCATTGCTCAGCTCACCTGGGAGTGAGGGGGATGTCACTTAGCTCGCCTCCAGCCTCCCGCGTGGGTAATCCTGCAGGGCAGGTCACCCCCTGTGATATAGGCCTTGATGGGCACCATGGCTGGTGCTGCAGACTGAGGTTGAGGAGCTCGGAGGGTGGAGGGGGGAGCGTGCAGCTTCGCCTCCGTGGCAAGGTTACTCGCCTCACCTGAGGGGTCAGTCACGCCTCCAGCCAGAGGAGGGGTGGCCATGAAGAGACCCCTGGAAGCTGGTGGGACGGTCGTTGGCTTTCTAGCCTGTGATACTAGCCGCCAACCTGGGCAAGGGCACACTTTTCCTTCTAGCCCGTGGTATAATCTCTGCGGAGGCACGATCAAACCGCCCCATGGGTACTATTGGCCCCATGGGCCCTGGCCCAGCGCTCCTGGGTCCCAGCTGCCGGCCACCGGGGGAGAGAGTGTCACTGACAGCAGACAGGCTTAGAACGCACCTTTTCTGCCAGTGGTCTCATAGGGGGGCACTTGCAGGGAGCAGGCTGGCAGGAGCCTCTGATATATCCCTGTGGGGGGAGCTCCCAGCAGGGGTCCCCTGGGGGGGCAGGTAGAGCCCTTGGTTGGGGGCAGGGGATCACACCCCAGCCAGAAATCCCTGGGGCGGGCAGGTCACCACCCTGGCTGGGGGTGGGATGCTCCAGCAGGTGGCGCTGCAGGGGCACAGCGCCAGCTAGGCAAGGGGAGGGGTGTGACCTGCCCCCACAGGATATATACAAGGGGGCGGTGTGATCTGCCCCCGCAGGGAATACCAGGGGAGGGGAGGGGTGTGACCTGCCACCCACAAGGATATACTATGGAGGGGTGGTTGATCTGCCCCTGCAGGGATATACCACACAACGGGAGGGAAGTGTGTGACCTGCCCCACAGGGATATAACCACGGGGGTGGTGGAACCTGCCCCGCAGGAATATACCATGGGGGGAAGGGGATGTGACCTGCCCCCCACAAGGGATAATACCATGGGGCGGTTTGGATCTGCCCCCCGCAGCGGATATACCACGGGGGGAGGGGTGTGACCTGCCCCGAGAGATATAATCACAGGGGGGGTGACCTGCCCCCGCAGGGAATAATAGCCACGGGGGCCGGTAGGGGGTGTGACCTGCCCCCATCAGGGGATATACTGGGGGTAGGGGTGTGGACCTGCCGCCCGAGCAGGGATAACAACGGGGGGGTGTGATCTGCCCCCTGTGGTATATCCCTGCGGGGGCAGATCAAACCGCCCCCATGGTATATCCCTGTGGGGGCAGGTCACACCCCATCCCCACCATGGTATATTCCTGGGGGGGGCAGGTCACACCGCCCCAATGGTATATCTCTGTGGGGGCAGGTCACACCCCTGCCCCCCCCCGTGGTATATCGCTGCGGGGGCAGATCACACCCCATATTGCCCCCTCTCCCCCCAGGTGATGGCATTCACCACGGTTGCACAACAGGTGGTGTACAGCTCCCGCGCGCTCACCCGGCTCTTCCTGCCCATGCAGCCGGGCAGCGTCCACCCCAGGGGCCAGCTGGCTGCTGTGTCGTCTCCTGCGCCCACCAGCACCTCGTCCTCTCCCAGCACAAGCACTTCTGGGTGCTGGTGGGTGAGATGGGGCCCCAGGCCTTGCTCTGCCCTACACCAGCCTGCTGCCCACGGGCCCTGGCACAGCTGTGCCATGGGAACGCCTCCATGCTCAGCATCACCTGGGAGTGAGGGGGATGCCTAGCTCGCCCCAGCCTGGGGTGGGTGCCACAGCAGGGCCCCTGCCCAGGCCTAGATGGGCACCATGGCTGGTGCTGCAGACTGAGGTGAGAGCTCGGAGGGGAGGGGGGAGCGTGCAGCTTCCAAGGGGCAAGGACTCGCCTCACCTGGGGGTCCTACCCCCAGCCAGAGGGAGGGGCTGGCCATGAAGAGACCCCTGGAGCTGGTGGGACGGGGTGGCTTTCTAGCACTGAACTAGCCGCAACCTGGGGCAAGGGCACTTCCTTCTAGCCCGTCTCTGGGGCTAGGCCCTGTACTTGGCCCCATGGCCCTGGCCCAGCAGCTCCTGGGCCCAGCTGCCGGCACCGGGGGAGAGAAGTCACTGACAGCAGACAGGCTAGAACGCACCTTTCTGCAGGAGTCTCATAGGGGGCACTGCAGGGAGCGGGGCAGGAGCCCTGGCTGTGGGGGGAGCTCCCAGCAGGGGTGCTGGGGGGGGCAGGAGCCCTGGTTGGGGGGGGGAGCTCCCAGCAGGGGTGCTGGGGGCGGGCAGGAGCCCTGGCTTGTGGGGGAGCTCCCAGCAGGGGCGCTGTCAGGGCAGGAGCAGGGCAGGCTCCCTGGATGTGGGGGGAGCTCCCAGCAGGGCGCTGTAGGTGGGGGGTGGGGCAGGAGCCCTGGCTGTAGGGGAGCTCCCAGCAGGGGGTGCTGTCGGGACGGGAGCGCGGGCAGGAGCCCTGGCTGTGGGGGGAGCTCCACGTAGGGGTGCTGTCTCGGCGGGAGCGGGGCAGGAGCCCTGGCTGTGGGGGGAGCTCCCATCAGGCTGCTGTCAGGGCAGGAGAGCCTGGCTGTGGGGGAGCTCCAGCAGGGGTGCTGGGGGGGGGCAGGAGCCCTGGTTGTGGGGGGAAGCACCCAGCAGGGGTGTTGGGCGGGGCAGGAGCCCTGGCTGTGGGGGGAGCTCCCAGCAGGGGTGCTGTAGGTGGGGAGTGGGGCAGGAGCCTTGGCTGTAGGGGGAGCTCCAGCAGGGGTGCTAGGGGGGGCAGGAGCCCTGGTTGTTGGGGGAAGCTCCCAGCAGGGGTGTTGGGGGGGGGGCAGGAGCCCTGGCTGTGGGGGGAGCTCCCAGCAGGGGCGCTGTAGGTGGGGAGTGGGGCAGGAGCCTTGGCTGTAGGGGGAGCTCAGCAGGGGTGCTGTCGGGGCAGGAGCGGGGCAGGAGCCCTGGCTGTGGGGGAGCTCCAGCAGGGGTGCTGGGGGGGGCAGGAGCCTTGGCTGTAGGGGGAGCTCCCAGCAGGGGTGCTGTCGGGGCAGGAGCGGGGCAGGAGCCTTGGCTGTAGGGGGAGCTCCCCAGCAGGGTGCTGTGCGGGGCAGGGCGGGGCAGGAGCCCTGGCTGTGTGGGGAGGCTCCCAGCAGGGGTTGTGGGGGGGCAGGAGCCATGCTGTAGGGGGAGCTCCAGCAGGGGTGCTGTCGGGGCAGGAGCGGGGCAGAGCCCTGGCTGTGGGGAGCTCCCATCAGGCTGCTGTCAGGCAGGAGCCCTGGCTGTGGGGGGAGCTCCCAGCAGGGTGCTGGGGGGGGCAGGAGCCCTGGCTGCGGGGGGAGCTCCCAGCAGGGGTGCTGGGGGGGGAAGGAGCCCTGGTTGGTGGGGGAAGCTCCCAGCAGGGGTGTTGGGGGGGGCAGGAGCCCTGGCTGTGGGGGGAGCTCCCAGCAGGGCGCTGTCAGGGCAGAGCAGGGCAGGTCCCTGGCTGTGGGGGGAGCTCCCAGCAGGGCGCTGTAGGTGGGGAGGGAGTGGCAGGAGCCTTGGCTGTAGGGGGAGCTTCCCAGCAGGGGTGCTGTCGGTGGGCAGGAGCGGGGCAGAAGCCCTGGCTTTGGGGGAGCTCCCAGCAGGGGTGCTGTCGGGGCGGGGAGCGGGGCAGGAGCCCTGGCTGTGGGGGGAGCTCCAGCAGGGGTGCTGTCGGGCGGGAGCGGGCAGGAGCCCTGGCTGTGGGGGGAGCTCCCAGCAGGGGTGCTGTCGGGGCGGGAGCGGGGCAGGAGCCCTGGCTGTGGGGGGAGCTCCGCAGGGTGCTGTCGGGGCATGAGCGGGCAGGAGCCCTGGCTGTGGGGGGAGCTCCCAGCAGGGGTGCTGTCGGGGCGGGAAGCGGGGCAGGAGCCTGGCTGTGGGGGAGCTTCCAGCAGGGGTGCTGTCAGGGCGGGAGCGGGGCAGGAGCCCTGGCTTGGGGGGAGCTCCAGCAGGGTGCTGTCGGGGCGGGAGCGGGGCAGGAGCGCCTGGCTGTGGGGGAGCTCCCAGCAGGGGTGCTCTGTCGGGGCGGAGCGGGGCAGGGCCCTGGCTGTAGGGGGAGCTCCCAGCAGGGGTGCTGTCGGGGCGGGAGCGGGCAGGCTCCCTGGCTGTGGGGGGAGCTCCCAGCAGGGGCTGCTGGGGGGGCAGGAGCCGTGGGCCGTGGGGGGAGCTCCCAGCAGGGGCGCTCGGGGGCGAGCGGGGCAGGAGCCCTGGCTGGGGGGGAGCTCCCGCCAGGGGCGCCGTGGAGCTCGTGAGCTGCTGCGTCACAGGGCTGTGCTCATCCCCCCGTTCTCACCAGCCCCCAGCGACAGTCTCGGGCTCAGGTTAATGCCATGGGGCTTTTATTGAGGTGCTTCCATTGCTGGCACAGGCAGCATGGCAGTGCCAGGCCGTCCTGGTGCCGCTCCGAAAGGGTGGCTGGTGCAATGATTGGGAGATATGATGGGTCCGGGCCTGCCCCACAGTGACTGCTGCGGGAGAGCTCTCTGCAGGGGGTGCTGTGCATGGGGGCTCCCCGGGGGAAGTTCCAGGGACAGCTGAACTGGGCCCTGCGATGGCCGTGAGCGCCCCCTGCAGGACAGGCTGGGCTGGCTCTGTGGGATCCCCTGTCTGTGCGGGGGATATTCTGTGGTAGGAGGCAGCTCTGGGGTGTCGCAGCAGGGCCAGGGGAATGGCGTACAGCTTCCCCTGCCTGCCCCCCGCTGTCCGCCCTGTACTGTTTGCCCCCTTACAGCAGGGGGTGCATACTGGTCAGCCCTGCCCCCCACCCGGGCAAGGTGCAGCCTGGGGCAGCCCAGGGCCTGGGGGCTGCCCTCCCTGTTGGCATGGCAGTGCCGCCTGCACCCTGCTGCGCTTCTCCCTCAGCACAGCCGGGATGGGCAGCTCCAAGGGGGGACGTCACTTGTGGTTTCGCCCTCCGGGTTCCGGAGAGGGCACGTGCTGCTTGCGGTTCAACTCCCGGTGCCCAGAGGATGTCACTTGGGTAGGAGGCAGCTCAGCCTCCTACTGCAGCAAGAGGGCATCAACACTGGGGAGCCCTGCTGGGGCCTAGAGATACCTGGGGGGGCAGGCACTGGGCTCCTGCGGACACACCCAGGAGGCCTTGTCCAGCAGGGCCTGGCCATGCTCAGCACAGTATGGGGAGGGGCTGGAGTCCAGGACGTTCCTGGCATCTCCCTGCAGTGGGGATGTGGGATCTGGAGCCTGCCCCTGCTGGGCCAGGGCAGAGATGGGGCAACGAGGCCACGGGGCTGCAGTCAATGAGACGAGGGCTCTCACGCGCCTGGCCACTGGTGAACGGCCCTGCGAGGGCAGCTGCTCGGCTTCCTCAGCATGGGGTGACAGCGGAGTGACTGGAGGGGTGTGAAGGGGACAGGGCAGCAGGGGTAGGGGGGTGACTGGGGGCTGCTCTCCTGCTGCAGGCCCCCGCTGATCACAGGGGGGATGAGTAGCTCAGCCGGATCTCTTCCCCCTCCAGCAGCTTCCTGTAAGACACCCAAAGGAGATAGCACAGGTCAGCCCCGCCCAGCTCACGCAGGGCCCCCCGCCAGGCCTGAGCGCAGGGAGCAGCACCACAGCCATCCGACTGCCGATGAACCCCAGGGGATCTCCGGCCTGACTGGGCGGAGCAGCTCCAGGTCCATCCAGCAGGGAGCGGCATCCCCCTGTGATCCAGGGATCGACCTGGGCATGCAGTGATTCTGGGGGCTGGCGTGAGGATTCAGGGGGCCTGGGGCAAAGCGGGGAGCTGCAGCGTTTGTACTCTCCCGGCGGCAGCAATTCAGCAGCGAGGGGCTCATCGGTCGCTCCATGTCTTCAGCAGCACTGAAGGGCCCCCCAGCGCCAAAATGCCACTGAAGACCTGGACCACTGCCAGGTCAGGGCTCGCAGGGCCCCTGTGGGACCCGAGGCAAATTGCCCCACTTGCTCCCCCCGCCAGGTGGCCCTGGCCCTGTCCATAGCAAGGAGATCTGTGGGGCAGAGCTCGCTGCCCTCGCATTGGGGCGACATGGGGCTGGCATGTCCCGCAGCAAGACGGCCCAAGGGCGGCCAGAAGCATGTAATCCTTGGCTCTTTCCCCCTTAGTGTGAGGGTCGGGATCCTTCTCCCTGCAGGACCAGCAGAAGAGGAAACTGAGGCAAGAGGGGGACACAGTGCAGGGCTGGGAACCAATCCCAGAAGTCCTGACAGAGCCCACCCTGCAGCCTGCCTCCTAGGGATAGCCGCTTCCTCCTGATGCCTGGGGGCCCAGGCAGAGCTGGGGGGCCAGTACCTGTAGGCGGCAATCTCGATGTCCAGCGCCATCTTGACATTGAGCAGGTCTTGGTACTCACGCAGGTACCGCGCCATCTCCTGCTTGGCCTCCCTGATCTCCTGCTCCAGGTTGGCCACACGCTCCTGGCAGGGAGAGAGGCCTGGTCGGTCAGTGCCGCCTGGGCCCCGCTGTCGCTCTCAGCCCTGGGCCTGCCACCTCTGAGCCCGCGGGGTCACGACCCAGCCCCAAGTCCCACTCCCAGCCAGGCTCAGTGCCTTCACCCCCTGCACCATTGCTCCTCCAGCCAGCCGGTGTCTGGCTAGGGTACCCCAGCCCCCCACTGGGCAGAGCTCCCAGCCTCCAGGCCCCATGGCCAGAGGCGCTAGGGATGGGAAAGGCTCCAGGGCTGGGGGCAGAGCCTTCCCAGGCTCTGAATGCCCCCACCCGGGGGCTCCCCGCCTTGCCCAGACAGATGCATTGCCCTGCCAACGCCTCCCATGATCCCTGGCCCATCTGGCCACCTTTGGGGCACAGCCTGGTCACCTCCATGGCATTCTTGCCCTCAGGGCGTCTGAGCCAACATAGCACTTCTGCCGTCTCCTGGTGGCTCCGAGCCAAGCACAGGGGCCACGGGGCACCATCCCTCTGAGCTGGGGAGTGGGACCGTCCCGCCTGGCGAGGGCCCCCTGAACTGGCTGCAGCAGGGTGTCTGCTCATTGAGAGAGAAGTTCTGCTCCAAAGAGTGTGCTCCCCTCCCTTCCCCCACTCCTCGCTGCCCCTAGGATGCAGTTTGCTTCCAGTGCCCCTCAAACGGCCCGCCAATGGCCGTGCTCCCCCTGGCCCGGAGCTGCCCTCTCCCAAGGATTGAGGGCACTTCCCAGGCTCCCTCCTTGTGCCTGGTGCCAGCCCTCCCCAGCGCAGGCAGCGGTGGAGAGCCCTGCCAGTGCTGCTTGTAGGGAGGGTGTCAGACCCTGGCAAGAGGACCTGGGCCCAGTTTCCTGTCCGTGCCACAGGCGGCTAAATGAAGATGAGAACCCAGGAGTCCTGGCTCCAGGCCCGTGCACCTGCCCTCCACAGGTGAGAGAGCCTGGCTTGCCCTGCAGGCCCAGCTCCTCCTGCCCCATGCCGGGCAGGCCCTGGCCTCACCTGGTACGTGGCCACCTCACTGCTCTGCCTGTCCTCTACACTCTCCAGCTGCTTGTTGAGAGAGTCGATGACGCTGCGCAGGGCCTCAACCTCGGCAGAGCGGGACTGCAGCAGGCGCCGGTACTCGGCCGTCTCCTCCCGCATGGACCTCACCGCCTCGTTGTTCTTGCTGGCCAGCTCAGCCACCGAGGCGAACCTGGTGCGGTACCAGTCTTCGGCCGCTTGCATGTTCCTGCCGGCCAGCGTCTCATACTGCGCCCGGATCTCCTGCAGAGCTGCCGCCAGGTCAGGCTTAGCTCCCGCCAGGCTCACGTCCACCGGCAGGCTGGCCGCCTGCACCTGGGCCGACAGCTCGGCGCTCTCCTGCCCGAAGACCTTGTGGAGGAAGGAGATCTCCCCCAGCAGAGAGCCAATGCTGCCCTCCACGTCGCTGTTCGCCAGCGTGGCCTGGCCAGCCTCCTCCCGCACCTTCTCCAGCGTCTCCTCAGCCTGCAGCCGCAGCCGCGCCTCCTCCTTGTACCGCTCCTTCAACTGGCTGCAGGAGTTGCGCAGCTGGTCCCGGCGGGCCTGCATGCGCATCTTCTCGCCAGCCTCCGCCTCCAGTAGGCCGCGCAGGCTGCGCAGCTCCTGCCGGTACAGCAGGTGCAGGCGTGAGGGGTCTTGCTGCTTCTGCCGCAGCGCCTCCAGCTCCACCAGCAGCACTTTGTTCTGCTTCTCCAGCCGGTGCACCTTCTCGATGTAGGTGGCGAAGCGGTCGTTGAGGTCGACCAGCTGCTCCTTCTCCTGGGCCCGCAGCCCTAGCAGCTCTGCGTTCAGGTTACTCACCTGGGACAGGTCCAGCTTCTCCAGGGAGGTGACGCACCCCGAGCGCTTGACGGGGGTCAGTGCCGGCCGGTGCAGGGCGTACAGGGAGGAGGAGACGGTGGACTTGGTGGAGCGGACGCTCCGATACTCCTGCCACGGCTTGAGGAAGCCATAAGGGTCATAGCTCATCTCGGCCAGGGCAGCTGCAGGTCGGGTGGAGCCGGGGTGGGGGGGAGCAGAGCCAGCAGCTGCAGTGGGGGGGAGGGGGGCACAGCCAGCAGCTGCAGCACCAGCCACAGCTCTGCACCAATGCCAAAATGCTGCAGTGCCCTTGCCTTTATATAGGGCCTGCCTCCCCCTTCCCCCCCCCAGCGTGTGGGGCCAATCAGAGCGTGCTGCCGCGAGCAGCAGGAGCAGTTCGCTGGTTCTCGGAGCCCAGGAGCCGGGAAGAGAAGAGGGAGGGCACAGCCGGCTGCGAAGGGGCTGCATGCTGGGGCCCGCCCGCCCCACTCCGGGTGCCCTCTGCACCCGCCATGCCCAGGAGGGCTGGGGTGCAATGTCCAGCCCCGGTGGGGTCCCAGGGTCCCCCTAGACTGACCCGTCTTGCTGCAGCTGTTACTCTGGGACTCTTGCTCGGAGTGTGACACAGGCAGCGCGAGCTGAGCCAGGAAGCGGGCAGGAGCCAGGGCGGAGCTCCCAGCTACCCCTGTGCCAGCAGGGGGTGCTGTGGAGCAGGGCGGGCGCCCTGGCTGGGGGGAGGAGCGCCCGGCTACCCCAGTGCCAGCAGGGGGCGTTGTGGGGCAGGGCAGGCTCCCTCGCTGGGGGGTGGAGCTCCTGGCCAGCCCTGTGCCAGCAGGGGGTGCTGTGGGGTGGGGCGGGCTTCCTGGCTGGGAGGTGGAGCTCCCACTAACCCCAGTGCCAGCAGGGGGCACTGTGGGGCAGGGCAGGTGCCCTGGCTGGGGGGTGGAGCTCCTGGCTAGCCCTGTGCCAGCAGGGGGCGCTGTGGGGCAGGGCAGGCGCCCTGGCTGGGGAGTGGAGCTCCTCGCTAGCCCTGTGCCAGCAGGGGGCGCTGTGGGGTGGGGAGGGCTTCCTGGCTGGTGAGTGGAGATCCCGCTAACCCCAGTGCCAGCAGGGGGCGCTGTGGGGTGGGACGGGCTCCCTGGCTGAGGGGGCGGAGCTCCCGGCTAGTCCTGTGCCAGCAGGGAGCACTGTGGGGTAGGGCAGGATCCCTGGCTGGGGGG
>NC_133773.1:147118760-147146764 GCF_003597395.2 Chelonoidis abingdonii | reverse complement strand
CCGTGATTAGTGTGCACATAGTAACCGCACCTTAAGACGGGGGGGTCCTAGAGTTAGGGGCCCCTGGAATGGGGATAGGGCTCCTAGGGTTCGAGCCCCGGAAAGGTTTTGGGTGCCACACTGGCGGTTACGGGCACTATAGCAATGGGGTTTTTGGTCACTTGGTTAGCGGACCCATGCAAATGATGGTGGGGCCCAGGGTTAGGGGGATGGAAATGGGTGTGGGGAGGCCCCTGAGGTAGGGGCCCTGAATGTAGCCCTCGGACATGGGAGGTTCTGGCTGGCCCCTAAGGTTAAGGGGTCACAGGAAATGAGGTTTTCGGCCCCTGTTTGTTAGGGGCCCAGAAAATGGGGTTGTGGAGCCTCCTAGTTTTAGTAGCCCCTGGAAAATGCGGTTTGGGGTCCCTCAAGGTTAGGGGCCACTGAAATGAGGTGTTGGGGGTCCTGCTGCTAGGGGCCTTTGGAAATGGTGTTTGGGGCCCCTGGGGTTTAGGGGCCTGGAAATAGGATTTGGACCCCTGGGTTAGGGGCCCCGAAATGGCGTTTGGGACCCCTAGGTTTGAGGGGGCCCCTGGAAATGGTGTTTTGGGGGCCCCTGAGTTGAGGGGCCCTGAAATGGGTGGGATCGGGGCCCCTAACCCTACGGGGCCTGTAAAATGGTGTTTTGGGGGCCCCTGAACATGGGCACTGGAAAGGAAATTTGGGGCTCCTGAGGTTAGGGGCCCCTGGGAAATTGCGTTTTGGGGCCACTGGTGTTAGGGACCCCTGGAAATGGGGGGGTCGCAAGCCCCTATTGGTTAGGGCGTAGGAAAATGGGGTTTTGGGGCCCTAGTTAGGGGGCCCTAGAAATGGGGGTTTTTGGAGCCGCTGGGGCTAGGGGCCTGGCAAACTGACGCATATCGGGCCCCTGAGGTAAAGGGGTCCCTGGAACATAGGGTTTTGGGTGCCCCTGAAGTTTGGGGCCTGGAAATGGGATTTTTGGGGCCCATAGCGGATAGGGGCCTTTGGAAATGGTTTTCGGGCCCCTCATTTAGGGGCCCCAGAAATGGGGTTTCGGGTCCCCTGGTTTTTAGGGGCCCTTGGAAATTAGGTTTTGGGCGCCCCTCAAGGTTTGGGGGCACTGGAAATTGGTTTGGAGGCCCCTGGTGTTGGGGCGTTTGGAAATGGTGTTTTGGAGCCCTAGGGTCAGGGGCCCCTGGAAATGGTTTTCGGGCCCTGATGTTAGGGGCTCTGGTAATGGGTTTTCGGACCCCTGGTTTAGAGGCCCCATGGAAATGTGGTTTTGTTTGCCCCTGAGGTAGGGGCCACTGGAAATGGGGTTCGGGACCCCGAACTTAGGGGTTCCCTAATGGACGGGTTTGGGGCCCCAGAGGTTCATGGTCCTGGAAATCGGGTTTAGGCCCCTAGGGTGGCCTCTTGAATGGGGGGATGGGTCCCCTCGGTTAGAGGGCCCTGGAAATGGGGTTTAGGGCCCCTACGTTGGGGCCCCCTGGAAATGGGGTTTTCGGCCCTAGTTTCGGGCACCTGGAATTGGGGATTTTGGGCCTGGGTTAGGGCCCGTGGAAATGAGTTTTGGGCCCTACGGTTTTGGCCCTAAAATGGGATGGAGCCCCTAGGTTAGGAGCCTCCGGAAATGGGGTTTGAGGCCCTAACGGTTAGGTGCCACTAGAATGTAGGTTTTTGTGGGACCCTGGTGTTAGGGGCCGGTTTGGAACAGGAGTTTTGGGGCTCCTAGGGTTAACGGGCACTGAAAATGGGTTTTTTGGGGCCCCTGTGTTTGGCGCCCCTGGAAATGGGGTTAGCGGCCCTGGGGTTTAGATAGGCTGATGGGGTTTGGGCCCCTGGGTTAGGACCCTGGAAAATGAGGTTTGGATCCCTTGTTTAGGGGCCCCTGGAAAGGGGTTTTGGGCCCCTAGTTTAGGGTTCCCCTGGAAATTGGGTCGGTCCCTGATTTAGGGGCCTTTGGAAGGGGTTTGTTTGCGCCCCTGAGATTAGGCCCCAGCGAATGGGGTTGTGGGGCCCAGCTTTAGGGGCCCTAGAAATGGGGTTTTGGGGGTCCTAAGCGTTTTAGGGACACTGGAAATGAGGTGTTGGGCCCCTGCTGCCTAGGGCCTTGGAAATGGTGTTTGGCAGGCCCTGGAGTTAGGCCGGCACTGGAATATGTGGTTTTGGTGCCCCTAGGTTAGGGCCCTGGAAAAGGAGGGTTGGGCCCTGAGGTTAGTGGCCCCTGGATATGGGGATTGGGGCCTAGGGTTTAGGAGCCCTGGAACTGGGAGCTTTGGGCCCACACCCTCAGGCCTGAAAATGGGTTTTCGGGTCCTGAGTTTGGGGCCACCTGGAAATGGGGTTTTGGGCCTGGTGCTATTGGGCCCCTGGAAAAGTGGACTTTGGGGCCCTAGGGTTAGGGTCCCTGGAATAGTTTGGGGCCCTGGGTTAGGGGTCCTGGAAACGGAATTTGAAAGCCCCTAGGCTTTAGGGGCCCCTGGAAATGGGGGGGTTGGTGCCCTAACACTATGGTTCCTGGAAATAGGGTTTTTTGGGGCTCCTCTAGGTTAGGGGCCTCGCCTGGAATAAATGGGTGTGTTCGGGCCTCTGGTTGTTAGGGCCTTCTTGTGAAAATTGGGGAGTTTGGGTCCCTCTTGGGGTTAGGGGTCCCCTGGATATTATTGGGTGTTTTGGTCGCCGCGTGGGGTCTGTGTTTGGCTCTCTGTAAATTGGTGATCAGGTCACTGGGGCTAGGCCCCCTGGAAATGGGTTTGGGAGTCCCAAGATTGAAGCTCGCAGTGCGGTCTCATGCCAGGAAGCTCTGCGCAGCAAACAAGCACTGCGCCTGCGCATATTTGGGCGGCAGCGCCCAGTGTAGAGCGGTTTCAACCCCGACGAGGGCGACCGGGGATGTCCGCACACCCACCATCAGAGCGCCCTGCTGCATGGGTAGCCGTGCGGCTGTGCCTCGCCGCCCCAGTCCAAGCGGCCCGTCCTGCCAGTAGCTCCCACACCGCACCCTGGAAATGCCCGCTTTGGCACAGGGGTATGCGGGGAGCGGGCGCCCTGCGGGGCTCTTAGCGGTGCCGCTTTGAAAATGTCCTGGCGAGCGGTCTGGCGGCGTGCTCCTGGGAGTTTAGTGGGACCGGGCAAACAGGGGATTTGCTGCGCGGAGCGAGCCGAACGGTTCACAGAGTACAGCTGCAGCAACGAGGGTAGCTCCTTAAACCGACGGCTCCCTGGGAAATGGGGGGAGCTCTCTCACTCGGGCGGAGCGAGAGGCATTCCCCCTGCAGTCCTATGGCGGCGCGGGCCAATCGGACGCGTGGGTGCAAGAGAAGCGCGAGGGCGCTGGAGTTTGGGGCGCCCGCGTAGGGCCCCATTTGACATGCAGAGCACGCGCTACCCGCGAGAACGCGGCGTGGCCCCGCGGGCCTTTCTTGCATCGTGCGCGGGGTCCCCCGAGGAACGAGCGGAGACTGACTCCCGCTTACTCGTCGAGAGCGGTCTCTGATTGAGGCACACGCGGAGAGCTGCTTGGTGGGGAGAGTGGAGCGTTACGAGAAGGGCCTAGAGAGGAAAGGGCGAGGGCTCTCACCACATGCGTGCTTATTGGCGAGTATGGGCCACTTGGTGCAGTTGAGGCTGCGCCCTCTGGGTGCTAATCTGGGCGATGCTTGCTGGCGGCGCGCACCCGCCCACCACTGTCAGTTGCTAGGCTCTGCATCGGCCCGCGCACCCCCAGCCCTAGGGTCCATGGCTACGCAGGCGCGCGGCCTGCATCTGCCGCTGGCCCGATGATGAGCTTATGATCGCTTATGCGTCCGCAATGTCCGTGTGGGCAGAGAACCGGACGCGCTCCGCGCGCACCAAGTCTATACGTCGCGGTCTGCGCGTGACCGCCCCTCTGCGAGCAATCGGGCGGTTTGCGGGCCCACTCTAAGGGCCCCTCGTCAGACGCGCGGGGGTGGCCGTCACCTTGGAGTATCTCTGGGAGAAGCCTGTGACCTGTCCAGTGAGTTAACCTGATTAGGGAGCCGCAGGCGCTCACGGTATGCGTGCGGGCCCCAAGGAGAAGAGGCCAGCATGGTAACATCAACGAGGCTCTGCTTGCGCGCGAGCCGCACTCACCATCCGAGAGGGTTTAGATGCGAGCAGGGACCGGCTGATCTCCTCTCCATATGGCGCAAATAAGACGGGAAAGTAGGAGTTTGGGAGGGCTCAACCCTGGGGTTAGGGGCGACCACAATAGAGACATGGATTTTTGGCCCCTAGGGGATATACAAAGACACACATGGAAAAATAGGGAGAGGAGGGATTCACGCGTGCAGCCTCTCTCAGGAGTGGTATAGGGGGCGAGGCCCGGTCGTCTAGGAGGATAGAGAGTAGGCCGAGGGCGTTCCTTTCTCGGCGGGCATGCCCACCTGCAGTTCGCGGTTCAGGTACTTACACGGGCGACACGGTGCACGCCTTTCGTGGCCAAGAGGTAGGGGAGCTCACTAGCCGAGTTGCACCGGGGGTTAAGATGCCGCCGTTGTCAAGGCGTACGAGGAGCACGCGAGTGACGTTGAATGAGTGAGAACGACTCGCTCGGGCGATACGCCTGC
The DNA here is from genome assembly GCF_003597395.2 of Chelonoidis abingdonii. Taxonomy (NCBI): domain Eukaryota; kingdom Metazoa; phylum Chordata; order Testudines; family Testudinidae; genus Chelonoidis; species Chelonoidis abingdonii. The sequence continues at coordinate 147,142,172 of NC_133773.1, read as the reverse complement.
ACCGCGGGAGGCGAGAGAGGTCATAGCTCATCCCTCGCCCAGGGGACGGAATGGCTGGTCTAGGTGTCTGGTGTAGGGAGCCGGGGGAGACGTCGCAGTAGTCCAGGCGAGCATGAGCACAGGGTGGTTGGGTGTGAAGGGAGACACGCTCCAGGCAGCGGGTTATGGCGACACCCAGCACAGCTCTGGGCGAGCCAACCAATGCCCACAAATGCTGCAGTGCCCTGCTTTATAGGAGTCTTGCTCTCCCCTCGCGCCCCCAAGCGTGTGGTGCCAATCAAGCCGTTGCGCGAGAGAGCGGAGAGCAGTTTGGCTGCTTTCTCAGCCTAGCCTCAGGGAGGCCGGGAAGAGAAGAGGGAGGCACAGCCGGCTGCGAGGAGGCTGCATGCTGGCGCCCGCCGCGACCCACTCACGGTGACCCTGCGTGCACCGCCCATGCCAGAGGGCTGAGGTGCAATGTCCAGCCCCGGTGGTGGTCCCAGGTCACGCCCCGCACTGACCCATCTGTGCGTCGACACGTGTACGCTGGGACTCTTGCTCGAGGGACACAGGGCGCGCCGAGCAAACTGAAGCCAGAAGCGGCAGGTATGCCAAGGCGGAGCTCCGCAGCGATCCCCTCCCCCCCCGTGCCAGCAGGGGGAATGCTGTGGGAGCAGGCGGGCGTCCCTGGCTGTGGGGAGCGAGCGCCCGGCTCACTCCATGTGCCAGCAGGGGCGTTGAGGGGGCGAAGGCAGCTGCCTCGCTGGGCGGGTGAGGTCTCCATGCCAGCCTGTGCTGAGAGGGGGTGCTGTGGGTGGGCGGCCTTCCTGGCTGGGAGGTGGAGCTCCGACTAACACCAGTGCCAGCAGGGGCACTGTGGGCAGGGCAGGCTCCTGGCTGGGGAGTGAGCTCCTCGCTAGCCTGTGGCCAGCAGGGGGGCGACATGTGGGGTGGGAGGGCTTGCCTGGCTGGTGAGTGGAGATCCGCTAACCCAGTGCCAGCAGGGGGCGCTGTGGTGGGACGGGCTCCGGCTAGGGCGGAGCTCCCGGCTAGTCCTGTTGCCAGCAGGAGCACTGGGTGGCCGCGTACGCGGGCAGGTAATCCTGGACTTGGGTGGCAAGCCCTCTCGGACTAAGAACCCTGTGCCAGAGGCGTATGGTGGCGTCTGGTGTGCCCGCTAGGGTTGGGGGTCTGGGCCGGGCTGCCTGGATGAGGAGAGGCGGAGCGCTCCCCGCTATCCTTCCAGCGAGGGGTGTGTCGCCGGGAGGCAGGGCAGTGATCCCTGCAGGGGCGGAGCTCCGCTAAACCCAAGTGCAGCAGGAGAGTTGGCGCCTGTGGGGTGGGACGGCGCTCGCCTGGAGGCTGAGTAGGGGCGGCCTCACTCCGGCATAGTCATGTACTCAGCAGGGAGCACTGTGTGTGTATGGAGGGCCATCCTAGCTGAGGGTGGGTGTGATAGCGGGTCCCCTAGGTCAGTCGACTAAGATTGCCGGGATTTCCCTTAGTACACGGTCACCACACCAACTGCAGCGCTGATGAGGGGGGCGGGCTCCCTAGCATGAGTGAGCGGTAGCTCTCTGGCTGCTAGTCGCCTAGCGGAGTGGTGACGGGGTGGGCGCAGCATGGAGAAGGTATCGCCTGACTGGGGGCTGATTGCGCCCGCGAACGCCATAGGTGCCAGTCAGGTGAGAGCGCTGTGGGGGGGCACGGCCCGTGCTGAGGGGCGTCGTGCAGCTCCTTCGGCTAGAATCTGATGCGCGAGCAGGGACATTGGTGCCGCCTGCGGCGATGGATCCTGGCTGGTGAGTGGGAGGGCGTCGTCGGCTATTGGTGAAATGGGGTTATTGGTGCCCTGAAGGTAGGGGCCGGAAATGCCCTGTGCCAGCAGGGGGCGCTGTGGGTGGGGCGGGCTCCTGGCTGGAAGGAGCTGGAGCGCGCTCCGGCTTTATCCCTGTGCAGCCGGGGTGCTGTGGGCGAGGCTACGGCGACTCCCTACGGGCGGAGTCACTCCGCTAACCTGCCAGTTGACGAGCAGGAGGGCGCTGTGGGGTGGGACAGGCTCCTGGCTGAGGGGGCGGAGCTCGGCTAGTCCTGTGGCCCAGCAGGGAGCGCTGTGGGGTAGGGCAGGATCCTGGCTGGGGGTGAGCCCTGCTAGCCCGTGCAGCACACCGCGGCGCCGCTGGGGGTGGAAAGGGGCTTGTGGCTTGGTGAGGATGGGAGCCATCCGACTAACCCAGTGCCCCAGAGGGCGGCTGTGGGGTGGGACGGGCGCTCCCATGGTCTGCAGGGGGGATCCGCGGGCATATGTCCTGTGCCGAGGCAGGGAGCACTGTGGGGTAGGGCAGATCTTCCTGGCTGGTGGGTGAGTGCGTCCTGGCTAGCCTCGTGCCAGCAGGGGGCCTGCTCGGGCTAGGGGCGGGGCTCCCTGGCTTTGAGAGAGACGGAGGTCCGAGCTATCCTGGCCAGCAGCCGGGTGCTGTGGCGTCATTGTGCAGGAGTCCGCTGACTGGGGGCAGGAAGCTCCCGCTTAACCCAGTGCCAGCAGGGGGGCGGCTGTTTGGGGCGGGCAGGGGCATGCGCCTGGACCGGCCGGCGGAGAATCTGGCTACCTAGTGCCAACAAGGGGCAGTTGTGCGGTGGGCCGCAGGAAATACCGTTGTGACGGGAGCGGTCCTGCTAACGCCCAAGTACCAACATGGGGTAACGTCAGAGAGTGGGAGGAGGGAGCGGGCTCCCGGGGTGGCTTTGGGGGGTTGTGGGGAGCCGCCCGGGCTAACCATAGAGCGTTCAGAGAGGCGCATGGCTTGCGGGATGAATGGTGGCCGGGCTCCTGTGGGGGGGGATGGAGCTCCGCTAATCTCCGCATGCCAGCAGGGGGCGAGCGGTGTGGTGGGCAGGACCCTGACTGGGGGCGGAGCTCCTGGCTAACAAAGAGGCAGCAGGGGGTGCTTGGTGAGTGGGGCAAGGATCCCTGATTGGGGGCAAAACTCCCGCTTGCCAGTGCAGCCGGGGGCGCTGTGGGGTGGGGCAGGAGTTGCAGGGGCGGGGCAGGAACCCAGTGAGGCCAAGCTGGGTGGGGCTGGACCAGGTGGCTCTGGGGATGGGGCCGCAGTTCTGGATTCGGAGCAGATGGGCCGCTGACCACGGCAGGGCAGGGGCTGCCTGTGGCCTCACTGGGTGTTAAGGACATGGGGAGCGAGCGGCTGCCCCGACTCCTCACATGGGGCTTCTCCCATGGGGGCAGCTGGAGGCTGGGGTCCCCATGGGGGGAAGGGTCCTGCTAGTACCGGTGGAGAGGCTCGGAGAGGGGAGCATCTTTCATGCCAAGCTCAAAGCTCCAGGCACCTAATGGTGGGTGGGAGCAAGAAGTCTGCACAACACACACCGGGACACACACACACACAGTGACCCACAGCCACAGTGATAGGCAATGAGACATACACTGGGATATGATACCGGGATATGACAAACCACACTGGGATACGTGCAGTGACACACACACACACAGAGATACACACACACAGAGTGACTCACAACCACAGTGATATGCAATGACACACACAGTGACACATACTCCAGGATATGACAAACCCACACTGGGATACATGCAGTGACACACACACACACACACACAGGGACACACAGCCACAGTGATACGCAATGACACACACACTGGGACATGACAAACCCACACTGGCATACGTGCAGTGACACATACACACACAGTGACACACACACTGGGATATACACACATGCAGGGACACACTGATGCAGCAATAAGCACAGTGACAGCCCCCCACACTGGGGTACGTGCAGTCACACACAGGGACACCTACACACAGTGATAAGCGCAATGATGACACCAGGACACACACACACACAGGGCTATACACTCATGCAGGGACACACACACACAGTGTCACGCCCAGGGAGGTGCAGCTCTGAGCTCTGGGAAGCAGCCTCCCCCACGCCCCCATTCCCCTTCACGGCACACGAGCAAGGGGCGGCCCTGGAACAATCCTAAATGCACTGAGCCCACCCCCACCTCGGAGGGGGGCTTCCCTGGCCCCCCCTCCTCTCCCAGCCCCTCAAAACCTAGCATCTCCCCCTCCTCTCCCAGTCCCCCAAACGTCGCTGTCCCCTACTCCTCTCCCAACCCCCAAACCTGGCACCCCCTTCCTCTCCCAGCCTCCAAACCTGGCTCTTCCCCACTCCTCTCCCAGCCCCCAAACCTCGCTCTTCCCCACTCCTCTCCCAGCCCCCAAACCTGGCACTCCCAATCCTCTCTCAACCCCCAAACCTGGCTCTCCCCCCATCCTCTCCCAGCCCTCAAATCTGGCACTCCTACTCCTCTCCCAGTCCCCCAAACCTGGCACCACCCTCCTCTCCCAGCCCCCAAACCTGGTTCTACCCCCCTCCTGTCACAGCCCCCGGGGACACCCCAAAATCTGGCTCCCCCCTGCTTTACTCCTCGCCCCTGACCTGGGCTATACAGCAGGTCAACGGTCCCTCCCAGCCTTGGTATGTGCAGAGTATCCCCGGTCCCTGCTCCCCGTTGGCCCCCGCAATCTCCACAGCCCACCCCCAAATCCTCACTATCCCCCAACCCCCACCACACCCCAACCCCCTGTTGCCTCTCTACCCCCCAATCCTCACTGGTCCTTACCCCCTAACCCCCACCACATCTAACCCCTCGCTTCTATCCCAAATCCTCAACTGTTCACCCCTCACCAACCACACCCCAAACCCCCTTGTGCCTCTCCTTACCCCCCATCCTCCTGGTTCCTATCCCTAACACCCCACCACACCCCAACCACCCTGCGCCTACTCACTATCCCCCAAAACTCTACGTCTCCTAACCCTAAACCCCAAACCCTCTGTACCCTCCTTACCCCTTAAACCTCACTTGTCCCCCAACCCCTAACCCCACACACCCCAACCCCCCTGTGCTCTCCTCCAAATCCTCCACTGGTCCCGTAACCCCTAAGCCCCACCACACCCCCTCTGTGACTTTCCTAACCCACAAACCTCACTGTCCCCCAACCTCTAGAACCCCAAACGCCCAATCTCTGTACCTCTGCCTACCCCCAAACCTCAGTCCCTAACCCTAAACCCCACCACCACCAACCCCCCTGTGCCTCTCCTACCCCCACCTCAGTGCCCCACCCCTACCCCCACCACACCCCACCCCTGCACCTCTTCCTACCCAAATGCCTCACTGTCCCGTAAACCCCTAAACCCCAACACCCCGCCCGTCTGTGCCATCTACCTACTTGCAATCTGACTGGTCCCCCACTTCCCACCAAGCCCCAACCTCTGTGCCTTCTCCTTACCCAACGCTCACTGATTCCCCAACCTCTAACCCCCACCACACCCTACCCTTGCTTTCTCCTACGCCCCCAATCCTCCACTGTTCTCCAACCCCTACCAACCCAGCCAACCCCTGTGCCTCTGACCCCCAATCCTCAACTGTCCCCTAACCCCTGAACCCACCACCACCCAACCCCCTGTACCCTCCTACCCCAATCCTCACTGTCCTCCCAACCTTCTAACCCCAACCCGCTCCAACCTTGCCTCTCCTACCCCCCATCCTCATTGTGTCTCTGCCACGAGTCCCGGGCGATGCTCTTGGATGTCCACCAAAGCCAGGGCGTACTTTGGGAGCCTCCTCTCCCTTGGAGCAGACTTGTTCAGGGCAAGAGCTCACACGTTCTTCACCTCCTGAGGTCTCTCCTTGGAGCATTCAGCATCTCTGCCCCTCCGTTTTTGTGCTTCCCACAGCGAGCCCACCCAGGGGGGTCCTTGGAGGAGCCCGGGTTCCTGCACCCCACTTGCGTCAGACGTGACCTCAGCCAGCCAGTTAAAACAGAGTTTATTCGTGGTGAGGACAGGGTCTAAACCGGCTTGTAGTACAGGACCGGAACCCCCTTCGGCCGGTCCATTTCTGGCGAGGCAAGTGTCGACCCCATAGGTCTGCACTTCACTCTCGTCCCCGCCAGCTCAGCCTAACCACCCCTAGCCCCTCCTCTTGGCTCAGCCCTTTCCGGGCCAGGATGCGTCCCTGATCTTCTTTGTTCCACACCTTCAGCTGGCACCTTCTGCAGAGGGGGGGGTTCCAGGCATCAGTTGCTAGGAGACAGAAGTGCCCGGCATTTAGGGGCACTGGCCCTTCCTCTGTAGCAATCAAACCTTATCCACCCCACCTCGATCTAGAAGCTGCCTATGGGGACTGATGGCACCAACACGAGTATTCAGGCAACTAAGAACGTCCAGTTCGTCAATCCCCTAACCTAACCCCCCCACACCCAACCCCCTGCGCCTCCCCCTACCCCAAACCTATGTCCCCAACCCTAGACCCACCCACCCATCCCTGCACCTCTCACCAACAAACTTTACTGTTTCCCCAACTTAACCTCCACAGCCCACCCCCCTTGTGCCTCTCCTACCCCCCAACTCCTCACTGTCCCCCACCACACCCCGTAATCCCAAATTACACCCACTTTCTGATCTTTTTCATCCACCTGCCCTTCCACCGGCCCAGCCCAGCTCTTTTCCTTGGGAAGCCCCCATGAATTCCCTCTCGGCTGGTTGCTCCCCACCAGGCCTGGACGGTTGCAGGCTCCGCAGGATGGGAGGGCAGAGGAGCCGCTTGCCTCGGCTTTTCTTGCCTGTAACCCATCCAGGCTCAGGCCCGCAGGCGCTATGGGAAAAGGTGCCAGCCTGGGTGCCATTTCCTTTGCCTGCAGTTCCGCCTGGGCTGCAAGTTGCTTTTCCTTGGGGGTCGGCCCTGAGCTGCATATGCCTATGATCCAGCACCTGCCTTCCCACAGTCCAGAGTCGACACCCGTGGAGGGGTGTGGGCGCCTAGTGGAGGCAGATTGGGGCCAGTCCCGCTGAGTGGCTGCCAGGGGGACGGTCAGATGCAGCTGAATGTCGACTCCAGCTGCCTGGCACCCCTGGCCTTACGCCTTGGCCAGCCGGCTGCCCCCTTCAGCCCCAACACCCCTCTCATCCCATCAAACATCTCCCCTCCCTTTCCCTCGCCTTCCAACCTCCCCCCACATTCCACCTCCTCAAACCTCCCCCACACTCCTCCTCATCCCATCAAACTCTCCCTCACCCTCTCTCCTCGCACTTCCAAACTCCCCCCCACATCCCACCCCCTCAAACTCCCCCACACCCTCCACCAACCCCCATCCTCTCCCTCGCTTCAAACCTCCCCCCCACATCCCACCTCCTCAAACCCCCCCACCCACCTCTCCCTCGCATCTTCAAACTCCCCCCCACCTACCCTCAAACCTCCCCCACCCCCGATCCCCCAGCAACCTCCGCTCACCCACCTCTCCTCACTTCAAACTCCCCAGAAACTCCACCTCACCAAACTCCCCCACACCCCTTTATCCTATCAGACCTGCCCCGCAGACCCCCTCAACATTACATCCCACCACCACCCTCCTCATCCCATCAGACCTCCACTGCCACACCCCACCTGTAATAAGCAGACAGTTAAGGGTAATGTCTCTTTTACCTGTAAAGGCGATTAGAGTCAGTGACCTGGCTGACACCTGACCAGAGGACATTGTGGGGACAAGATATTTCAAATCTTGGTGGGGGAGTCTTTGTTTGTGCTCTTTTGTGTGGGTTGTTGTGCGCTTTCGGGATGGAGAGACGGACATCATCAAGGCTTTCCATCTTTTGGAATCAGTCTTCTATGTTTCATCAATAGTAAGTATAGCCAGGCAAGGGGATTAGTCTTTATGTTGTGTTTTTCTTAATTTGTAATTGTGTTTTTACTGGAGGATTTTACCGTTGCTGTAACTTTGAATCTGGCTGGGGTGGGTCCCTCTGGTCTATATGATCTGAGTACCTGGTAAAAAAAAAATGCATTTTTTCATCCTGATTTTTACAAAGATAAACTCTTTACTTTTTTTCTTTCTTTAATTAAAAGCTTTCTTTTTAAGAGCCTGATTGATTTTTCCTTGGTTTAAAATCCAAGGGATTGAGTCTGACCTCACCAGGGATTGGTGGGGGGACAGGAGGGGGGATGATTAATTCCTCCTTGTTTTAAGATCCAAGAAGTTTGGATTGGTGTCAAGCCTCTCAAGGCAACCCAGGGAGGGGAAAGTCTGGAGGGAAAGGAGGGGGCTGGTTAATTTCTCCTTGTTTTAAGACCCAAGGGGCTTGGGTCTGGGTTCCCCAGGGAAGGTTTTGGGAGAACAGAAAGTGTGCCAGACGCTAAATTCTGGCTGGTGGCAGCATACCAGATTTAAGCTAGTAATTAAGCTTAAAAGTGTTCATGCAGGTCCCCACTTTTTGTACAGTAAATTTCAAAGTGGGGGGAAAAACCTTGACACTACCTCATCAAACCTCCCCCCCACCCCTCATCCCCATCAAACCGCTCCCTTCCACTTCACACCTCCACCACATCCTCCCACCTCATCAAACCTCCCCCCCACCTCTCCCTCCCACTTCACACCTCCACCACATCCTCCCACCTCATCAAAGCGCCTCAGTGGGGACAGGACTGGCTGGCAAAGGCAGGGGCTCAGCGAAGCAGCGAGGAGGCTCTGGGGAGCTGGTCTATAGTGCTGCATCTGCAGGTCAGGCTCCTCCACCAGCTCGGTGCCAGGGCTGGGGAGGAGGAAGCTGCAGCCTGAGGCGTCTGACCGTGTCCAGGAGGCAGAGGGCAGTGAAGGAGAGATGCAGAGCAGACAGGCAGGGCTGGTCAGGGAGGCCAGAGCTCGCCCAGCGGGCGAGGAGCCAGATGCCCAGTAGCAACAGAGAAAGTTTGTGATTCCAGTGTGTTCCTCAGTTTCCCTCTGTGCTTTGCATGCGAAGAGCAGGAGCCATGAGGTGCTTTGTCACCTGGTTGTCTGGGACGTGGGCAGGACTGGCCAGGCCCAGCCCCCCGCAGCGTACAAATAGCCTGCTCTCCTTGGGAGGTTCCCAGGTGAACTTAGCAGGACAGGGGAGGAGGCGGGTTAAGAAGGGGGCTCACACCCCAGTCTCTGCTAATGCTGCAGTGTAGACACTCAGGCTCTGGCTGGAGGGGGAATTTCTGTCACTGGTTAATTCAGTGGCGGGCTGAGAGGCGGGCGCCAGGTTGCCAGCAGAATTCTTCCTTTGCCCAAGCGCTGCCCACACAGGGCCTAGGGTGCTGGCCTCCAGCACGCAGGGCCAGGCTCTTTCCAGCCCGCAGGGATGGAGCTAAGCCAGCGGGAAGGCTTGTCGTCGACACATAAAACCCACAGCAGCCTCACTGCGCCGCCTCCGAGCAGATGCTCCTGATGCAGTGGGGGGTGGGAGGGGTCTCCCCATGCTGTGCTTAGCCCCCTGCCCAAGAAGCAGCAGCTGGGTTCGCTGGCACTGTCCATGCAGGGAGTTGGGGGGGGTTGTGTGGACTCCACACTCCGAGCTAGTTTTCTAGTGCAGCCCAGGCCGGGAGTGGGCAGAGCCTGGTCCTCATGAGGAATTCAGGCCCCCAGAGCGGTGCGGTGAAACACAGACGCAGCATGGCCGGGGGAATTCTCCCATCGCCCTGGCTACTGCTGCTCAGGCACAGGGGAGCAGACAGCCAGGGCAGAAGCAGTCCGGTGGCACAGGTAGCATCTTCACTGAAGCCCTGGAGCTGTGCGGCTGCAGCATTTCCGTGTAGACGAGCCCAGAGATGGGAACGGGGGTGGTTCCTCCAGCAGCACAGCTCAAAGGGGCGCTGACATCCAGCAGCTCAGCTGCGCCTTACTCCTGGTATCTCCAGGAGAGCCTGAGAACTGCCCCACCCTGCCTACAAGGGGACCAGTCCCATTGCTCTGGGCTCACTGCCAGAGGTGTCGAGTGGCCCACACTGCTTGGGGGTGGACTGACGGTTTTACTGGGACCGTTTGCAAGGGGGAGGGGAGAAAAGGGGGGTGACTGTATTTGAGGGACGGTACCTGAGCCTGTAACCTGAGCTGGGAGGGGGTTGGGGCCAGGTGACATCTTTGCCTGAGAAACTGGACAAAGGCTGGAGGAGGAGCCGGGGGGAGGGGAGTGAGTCAGCTGGAGGGGGGGTTCAGTTTTGGGCTGGCTGGGAAGATGCAGGGAACCCCAAGTCTGGGATCTAAGCTTCTTGCCCCCCAGAGGGACATGGCTGAGGGGTCCTGGTTGTACCTACAAGCCCTGCTTGGGACTGTGTTCCTGTCGTCTAATAACCCTTCTGTGTTACTGGCTGGCTGAGAGTCCTGGGGAATGGCAGAAAGTGGGGTCACAGGGCCCGGACTCCCCCCCACTCTGTAACAGGGAGCTCTTGGGAAGGAGGAGTGACCCTCGGCCCCAGGGGGTGAGGGACTGAAGTGAACACTGGGGGCTGTGTGCGGAGCCACTTCCCAAGGAGCTCTAGCCGGCTAGGCTTGGATCCCTAATCTCACTCAGGCGCTAACTCTGGGAGAACAGGGGTTAAAAGCCTCCTGCCAAACCACGGAGCAGCGAGCAAACAGGAGTGTTGCAGAGGGAGTTAGAGGGGGGGATGTGAGCCAGGCCTTACCCTATACTTAGGCCAACAACAGCCCCCCCAAAACACCCCAAAGAGCAAACAACCGCCTTGCCTAGCTCTGGCAGACGCCAGCAGCAAATGGGGACTAGCAGGTGTACACAGTGAGTGCAGCACATAGAGTTACCTGACATGTGGGCATTCGGTGCAAGCAGCTTGGGCTCTGGAGACCAGAGTGGCTGAACCAGAGGAGTGAAGGGAGACAGAGGGGTACCTAGACGAGACTTTCCGGACACAGCAGAGTGGTTCCAACCCCCATCTGAGAGCATCTGTGCTGTTGAGGAAGATGAAAGTCTCCAGGAAGAAGATCAAACTGGAGCAGAGGGCAATGATCCCATAGCTGGGACCCTCCTTCCAGATGACGTCGTGGTGTCTCCTTGCACAGAGGATACCCCTCCAGGGGAGGGACCCCCAGTTATTAGGAAGAGACGGGTAATAGTTATGGGGGATTCGATCATTAGAAACACAGACAGCTGGGTTTGCAATGACCAGGAGAACTGCATGGTGACTTGCCTGCCTGAGGAGCAAAGGTTGCAGATCTCTCGAGATATCTAGATAGATGTACGTGTAGAGAAATCTCTGATAATTTTCATATGACTTTATATTGTGCCTCTTCATATAACCTTGTAGTGGGTCTGTCCATGGGTGACCTCTGTGTTCATGGGACTTTGTATCAAAGCCTCATATAGAAACCTTGTACTGATGAGCCTTGGTATATGGAAACTTTGTATCAAAGCCTCATATAGAAACTTTGCGTTGCCCCTGGTATAATGTTATAGGATAGAAGAAGATAGAAGAAAAATGCCTTTTTGCTTGGAGTAGAACAAGATCCCTCCCACCCCGCCCCCACTCCCTTAACCGATGGCCCTGTGGAATGAGCGAGGTGCGAATGAGCAAGGGGGGAAGGCAGCACCTCCAGACAGCTGCACCCCCTGGAGAGGGGCTGGGAGCCAGCCCCAAGGACAAAAAACCTGTCAGGTGGGCTCCTTAAAGACGAGCAGAGACACTGATGGCCTCAGGGGTTAGAAGCTATCCCCTTCCCTTGGAAACACTCTCTGCAGCACTGGGACACCCCCAGAAGGAACCAGGACAAAGGCCCAATGGACTCAGACACAGATTTTGGAGCTGGTACAGATTTGCATGAGAGGGAAGCTGCTATAAAGGTGAGGGGTCTTGCAGAGGACCCTGGGTCTCATCTTGTCAACACGGAGCATCGATCTGGATTGGCAGAAGCCTGGCTCCACCCCTCCCTGATGTAACTCACCTGGCCAGTGCAGTTAGGGGAGCAACTGATTGGTAACAACAAGACGGAGTGTGTGTGTGTGAGTGTGCGCGCATAAGTGTAATATATATATCAGATGATACAGTGTTAATTGACACCTGGATTACTAATAAATGTGGCGTTTTGCCTTATTCCCCCTGAAAAGATCCTGTGCAGAACTTTAAGTACAAACATGTGGTGCTGGGCAGGAGCCAGTGGCCACTGTACAGGTAGGTACTGGTGACGTGGGAAAGGGTAGGAGAGAGGTCCTGGAGGCCACATTTAGGCAGGTAAGAGATTGAAGTCCAGGACTCCATGGTAACGTTTTCTGAAAAGCTTTCCGTTCAATGCACAGGGCCAGTTAGACAGGCAGGGTCTCAACGCATGGATGAGACAACGGCGCAGGGAGGAGGAGTTTAGATTTACTAGGAGCTGGGGAACCTTTGGGGAAATGAGAAGCCTATACAGGAAGTTTGGGCTCCACCTCAATCAAAATGGAACCAGACTGCTGGCAAGTCACAGTAAAAAGGCCATAGGGTTTTTAAACTGAAGGCTGGGGGAAGCCAACAGGGACCGGGGAGCACACGGCTCAGACAGAGACATCCCTTAGGGGTGGATTTATACCCTAGTAAAGAGGAGGGGACAGAAGTTGCTAAGTGCAGGTAGGAGCTGAAGAGAACAGTCAAACAAAAGCAAGTCCCCTTCAATGACAGCACATGGAGGCAGACAACTAAATATTGACAAGTTTTATAAGTGTTTGTGTACAAAAGCTAGAAGTCTCAATACTCAGCTGGGTTAACTCGGGTGCCCGGTATTAAAGGAGGATATTGATACAACAGGCATCAGAGAAACTTGCTGGAACAATGATCATGAAAGGGACACAGTAATACCAGGGTACAAACTGTCCCGGAGCCACAGAGGAGGCTGTGCAGGTGGGGCAGGGGTGCTGTACGTGGGAGAAAGCAGAGGGTCAAATATAGCAAAACATTTGAATGACAAACTGCACCACAGACTCTCTCTGGCTAGAGATTCCCTGCTGCAGAGTAAGAGTCTAGCAGTAGGAAGAGGCTACCAAGCACCTGACCAGAAATGCTCAGGGAGGTTAGAGTGGGTACAAAGGCAGAAACCCCAGTAATAAAGGCAAATCTCAGCTCCCCCATAGCAACTGGTACATGCATCTCAGGGCGGGAAGCAGAGACACCATTTCTGGACACCATGAATGCCTGGTCCTTGGAGCAGGTAGTCTTAGCACCCAAACAGGGAGAGGCAATTCCTGATTTAGTCCTAAGGAGCGCTCAGGATCTGGTGAATATAGCTGAACTGCTGAGTAATAATGCCCATCATGGCATTAAATTGAACATCCTTGTAGGGGGAAACCCACCCAAAGAAACCCACCACAGTGGCATTTCATTTCAAAAAGGGGAACTATACAAAATGAGGAAGCTAGTTAAAGAGAAACTAAAAGGAATAGTTACATGAGTGAAATGCCTCCAAGCCACATGGAAACATTATAAATACACCATAATGAGGCTCAAGCTAATTGTATACCCCAAATTAAAATAAAAGCCGTAAGTGAATCAAAAAATGCCACTATGGTTAAACAGCAGTGTAGAGGTGGTTAGAGGCAAACAGACGTCCTTTAAAAGCTGAAAGTAAAAGCCTCTGAGGAAAATAGAAAAGAACAAACTGTGACAAGTCGAGCGTAAAAGTACAATTAGGCAGGCCAAAAAGAACTGGAAGAGCAACTAGCGAAAGACAGAAAAACTAATAGCAAAAAGCAAAACAAAACAAATGAAGTAGATCAGAAGCAGGAAGCAGGCCATAAAAGGGAAATCATGCCTCACCACTCTACTAGAATTCTTTGAGGGGTCAACATGTGGACAAGGGGGTCCAGTGGATATAGTGTACTTGGACTTTCAGAGAGACTTTGACAAGGTCCCTCCCCAAAGGCTCTTAAGCAGACAGAGCTGCCATGGGATAAGGGGGAAGGTCAGCTCACCGACCAGTAACTGGTTAAAAGACAGGAAACAAAGGGTAAGAAAAAATGGTTGTTCTCAGACTGGAGAGCATTCAGGAAAGACAAGACTAAATGACGCTAAGAGAAGCTAAATGAATTGTTTGCTTTGATCGTCACTGCAGAGGATGGGAGGGAGAGTCTCCCACCTGAGCCATTCCTGTTTGGTGACAAATCTGAGGAACTGTCCCAGAGACCCAGACTGAGGAGTCATTAGAGGAGGTTTTGGAACAAACTGATCAGTTAAACAGTAATAAGTCTCCAGGACCAGATGATGTTTACTTAAGAGTTCTCAATTACTCTTAAAACTCAAAGATGAAATTACAGAACTACTAAATGGAGAGAGGTAAATAGTGGTTGTGATGAAGTGGGGGGGTTTCTTGGTTTTTCCATGTTTTCCAGTGGGTTGCATGCAGAGGGAGGGGGACTCAGTGTCCCTGGGTGTTACTGGTTTAACGAGGTGAGGGGAGAGGGAGTTTGTTGGTACAGGGGACCAGTGAGGGAACTTGGGACCCCAGTCAAGGGCCTGGAGGATGGACACCCCAGCAACTGGTGACCTGATGACCCGGAGACCCAGCTCAGGAGTCACAGCTGGTTCTGGCCAGTGGGGAACAATGGGCTGCAGGGAGAGGACCCCAGTGACCTGACCAGCCAGAGGGGCCAGAAGGGGGCTGAGAGGAGACCCAGGCCTTCCTGTTTAGGACCCTGTTTACCTGGAGAGAAGACAATGGACAGAGGGGGGGCTTGGGGCTGGGGATATCGGAGGCCCAGCTGGGAAGCAGGGGGGCTCTAGGCTGGAGAGGGGGAGCAGGCAGAGCCCACCCGGATGCAGGGGGACTGGGATGTGCTGGGCTGAGGGAGGCCAGGCCTGAGGCCTTGAGAGTTTCCTGTGCTGGGTTCAACCCTCAATAAACCTCCTGTGTTACGCTGGCTGAGAGTCACTCCAGTCTAGAGATCAGGGTGGGGGGAGCATCAGCCCCTTCAGGGGTGAGGAGGCCCAGGAGGTCCAGAGCGCATGGACTCCCTAAGGGGGCCCACGGCAGAGACAGACGTGCTAAGGCTCAGAGAGGTGCGGCTCCAGGAGGTGGAGGGGCCTGACCCCGAGAGAGAGTGGACCCCCGAGAAGGGCTGTCGCACTGCAGGGGGCACCCCCCAAGAACCCTATGGGGCCAAGAGTGGGCACGACCTGTGCGTCCGTGACAGTGGTGTTCTCCAGGGATCTGTACTGGGCCCAGTACTGTTCAACATATTCATAAATTATCTGGAAAAAGGGGGAAACAGTGAAGTGACAAAATTTGCAGATGATACAAAACTACTCAAGATAGTTAAGTCCAAAGCAGATGGCAAAGATCAACAAAGGGCTCTCCCTAAACTGCAAATGGCAGCTGAAATTCTGTGTTGGTAAACGCAAAGTCATGCACATTGGGAAACACAATCCCAACTATACATACAAAATGATGGGGTCTAAACTGGCTGTTACCACTCAAGAAAGATCTTGGAGTCATTGTGGGTAGTTCTCTGAAAACATCCACTCCATGTGCAGCGACAGTTAAAAAAGGGAACAGACTTTGGGAATCATTAAGAAAGGGAGAGATAATAAGCCAGAAAATATCATGTTGCCTCTGTATAAATCCATGGGACACCCACACCCTTAACAGAGAGTTCTGGTCACCCCATCTCAAAAAAGATCTATTGGAATTGGAAAAAGTGCAGAAAAGGGCAACAAAAATGCGGAGGGGTCTGGAACAGCTTCCGTATGAGAAGAGATTAAAAAGACTGGGACCGTTCAGCTCACAAAAGACAACGACTAAGGGGGGTCTCTAAAGTCATGACCGGTGTGGAGAAGGTGAACAAGGAAGTGTTATTTACTCCTCCTCCTAACACCAGAACTAGGAATCACCAAATGAATGACTAGGCAGCAGGTTTAAGATAAACACAAGGAAGTATTTCTTCACACAACGCACAGTCGATCTGTGGAGCTTGTTGCCAGGGGATGTTGTGAAGGCCAAAACTTTCACTAGGTTCAAGAAAGAACTAGTTAAGTCCATGGGGGATCAGTCCATCAATGGCTGTTAGCCAAGCTGGCCAGGGATACAGCCCCATGCTCTGGGTGGCCCGAAATCTCTGACTGCCAGAGGCAGGCACTGGATGACAGAGGATGGATCACTGGCTAATTTCCCTGTTCTGTTCATTCCTTCTGCAGGATCTGGCACTGGCCACTCTCAGAAGACAGGACACTGGGCTAGAATAACCATTGGTCTGACCCACTATGGCTGCTCTTACGTTCATGTGTTCCATGCCCCAGCTTTACAACAGCCCCTTGGGGGAATCCTGCAGTAGGGCAGCCCCCCAAGGGTCCCACTCTTCCTTCGGGGCAGGCCCTGCAGCCTCCCTGGCTTCTAGACTGAGCCTCTGGGTGCATGAGTCACCTGCCCCCAGCGTGGGCAGCCCCTGGGTCAGCACAGAGACAGAGCGGGTATTGCAGCTTCCAGCCTGGGCAGCCCGGAGCAATTCACCAGCTGGGACTCCATTGCCAGGCTGGCTCTGACCCCCTGTCAGTCCCAGCAGAGAACTAGCTTCCTCCAGCCCACCAAGCCCTCATTAATCACATCTGGGCACATCTGGGCTTTGTTCTCCAGGCAGGAACTGGCTGAGTTCACAACCCCCTGGCCATAGAGACCAGTAGGTAACTCACTGGAGCTGGCATTGTCTCTGTGGCTCTGGATGAGTTTCAGTCAGCTCCGTAGTGACTCTGCTCATTCTACCCAGGCAGGGCGGTGACACACACCTGTGTCTCTCAGCCTGCCCAGCGAGCAAACATAATCCTCCCCCCACCCCTGCACTGGGGAGCCCTGCAAAGTGTAGGGGGAAACTGAGGCACACAAAGGCGTCATTAAAAAATTACAAAAAATTCCCACTTTGTCAGATATGGGTCCCTGTGGCATGGGCAGGCCTCTGCCCTGGAGTCCCTCAGCTTGCCTGGCCAGGCAGAGCTTCCGGTGGGAAATAGGAGGGCTGGAGCCCAGAGGCTCAGTCTGGGAGGGGGGAGGCCATGTGGCCCCCCCGAAGGAAGAGTGGGATCCCTTAGGGGTCTGACAGACAGGGGCCACCCGCAGCCCAGCCAGGCGTGCCAGGGAGGCACCCTGTCAGCTCTCAATGCAGCATGCCGCTCCTCATGGCCCCGGGTGTCTGGCTGGCTGGGCCTATACCCCATGCACAGCAGCCCTGGGCAGCAGCAGGTGCTCAGCATGACTGCAGCAGCCTGCCCATACCCAGCGCCAATTCCACTGGTGGCAGAGTCAGTGCTTCGGGGTGCGGGGAGAGGTGGGATAGGGTAAGGGGCCTTTCCTATCTAGGATGAGGATGACCAGACGGGGGCTGGGGGGGGGGGAAGCATAGGTGCCTACATAAGACAAAGCCCCGAATACTGAGACTGTCCCTACAAAATTGGGACATCTGGTCACCCCACCTAGGACAGACTTTCTTCTCTGGGCCCAAGCCCTGCACAGGGGTTGGGAGGAAAAAGGCAAGTGTGATCCCAACTTTGCAATGTTTAAAAACAAGCCCCTTTAGCAGGACTGTCTGTACCTCCCTTGCAGTGCCTCTTCCCCTGAAGCCCCGCCTTTTCCCCAAGGCCCCGCCCCTTCTGCAAGGGCCCACCCTATTTGCTTCCCTTCCCCCTCCTCCTGTCCCTCACTGCTCTCCTCCCTCCCTCCAGCCTGGGTCCTGATGGAGCGGGCTGGGAGCTGCAGCTGCCCCTGGCTGAGTAGGGGCGATGCAGGTGATTACCCAGCGCCTCCATGCTCGCAGTAACGGGCCTTCGGGTGTCTGTCAGTAGATCTGATCAGACACTGTCAGGTCCCCTTTCTGACCTGCCCCCCCCCCCCGCACGCCCAGGGCAAGGGCTGATCGGGCATAATGGACGGGGAGGGAGATCAGCATGGGGAGGCCGACAGAGACCCCACCCTGACAAGCAAACCATGTGTATTTCAGTTCAACCACATGTGAAGTCTATCAGGAGCAGAGTGTGCAGGCCGTCCTGTGGGCAGGGGCTCCACCCTGGGGAGCAGTGACTCGGGGCAATCCGGCTGAACGTCAGCTCCCCGTGTGATGCTGCAGCCACGGGGCGAACGCGATCCTGGGATGTGTGTAAACGGGAATCTCGAGGTGCAGCAGAGAGGCGATTTCACCTCAGTATGTGGCACTGGTGCGACCGCTGCTGGGATCCTGGCCCAGTTCGGGTGCCCATAATTCCCGAAGGACATGGCTAGATGGGAGTGGGGTCAGAGACGCGCCAAGGGATGGTTAAAGGGTTAGAAATCTGCCTGGAAGTGACGGCTCCAGGAGCTCAGAGTAGCACAAAGGGAAGATCCAGGGGTGACTTGATCCCAGCCTGCACATTCTTACTGTGGGGAACCAAGTGCTCTTCGCTCTGTCAGATAGATTCAAGCGCTGGAAGTTGAAGCCAGACTAATTTAGCTGAGAAAGAAGGTGGAATTTAAGAAAGAGAAATAACCACGGGACCCATTTCCCAGGAGTCGTGGTGGATTTTCCATTCCTGAAAAGCTTAAATCCAGTTTGGGTGGGTCTCTGAAAGCTCTGCTCTGGCTCCGTCAGGGGAAGTCAGACCCACGTGGTTCTGCTCCAAGCCCCCTGCTGCTCTTCATTCCCTCTCCTGCCTCTGGCCCCAGCCACTGCCCGCAGACAGGACCCTGGCTCTGGTCAGAGCAGCGCCCGCAGCTCCATGCTCCCTCTGTGCGGAGCTGGTCCCAGAGCACCACTCACCCTCAAGCGCCCACTTCCCTCCGGGGGGCCTTCCCCTCCATTCCTGGGCTCCGCAGCCAGCCAGGGGGAGCCAGGAGCTGATGCTGGGGCAGCTCTGGGCAGGGCCTGCAGGTGTCGGGGTGGCTGTCCCGCCCGCGGGGCAGGGACATGTATTGCCCTGGAGAAGCCCCAACCAGTCACGGGGGGCCCAGCTCCCATGGGGAGGACCTAGCCGATGGGATCTAGTCTCCATTTGCACAGACTTTAACCCTTTATTGGCAGTACAGATCACTAGTAGGCAGGTGTAGGCAGAGCCTTTGAGTCAGTCAGCAGGGCCTGGCCTGCCAGGGTGGGAGGGTGTCTGGGGCTCCTTGCTCCCCCGGGGTGCTGAGGCAGAGCAGACCCCAGCCAGGGCAGGCACACAGCCGGGAGGGCACCGGCGTCATGGTCCCTGGGCCTCAGGGGTCAGCATCTGCAGCAGGCGTGGAGGGTCCAACCTCAGCCCCTGCCACCCCACAGCCTTGTGGGAACGTGCAGACAGGTCTCTCCCCCTGCTCCAGGGGGGCCTCACACCACAGATGCCACCCCTGAGACGGACGTGACCTTCTTGTCCTCGGCCCAGGGCTGCAGGTTCTGCAGGGCGCAGAGGGAGGAGTTGTGCATGCAGAGCGGGTCCTGCGGCAGCGGCTGGCTCAGGCTCTTCTGGAAGGCCTCCTGCTGCAGGTGCAACATCAGCCGGTTGGCCTGCTGGCGCTCGGCCTCCCGCTCCTCGGCCGTCTGTCTCCTGCCGCGGGACGTGGGCAGAGCCCGTTAGTGCCTCCATAGCGCCTCGACCCCCATCCCCGTCCTGCCCCAGGCCTGTCCCTCTCTCCCACCGCCCTGCCCCTCAGCTACACACCCCGGCCCTAGCACTGTGCCACCCTGCCCCACAGCTACACACTCCTGCCCCACGCCAGCTCCTTAAACCCCCCACCCCATCACTGTGCCACCCTGCCGCACAGCTACACACCCCTGCCTGAGCAGTGTGCTACCCTGCCCCACAGCTACACACCCCTGCCCCACAGCTACACACCCCTGCCCCAGCACTGTGCCACCCTGCCCCACAGCTACACACCCCTGCCCCGGCACTGTGCCACCCTGCCCCTCAACTAAACATCCTAGCCACAGCTTACAACCCTGCCCGGCACTGTGCATCCTGCCCACGCTACAACACCCTGCCCCTGGCACTTGTGCAACCCCCCATCAGCTACACAAGCCTTGCCCAGCCACTGTGCACCCCGCCCCACAGCTACACACTCCTGCCCGCCACACCTACACACCCCTGCCCCAGCACTGTGCCACCCTGCCCCACAGCTACATGCTCCTACCCCAGCACTGTGCCACCCTGCTCCACAGCTACACACCCCTGCCCCACGCCAGCTCCTCAAGCCCCCTGCCCCATCACTGTGCCACTCTCCCCACAGCTACACACCCCTGCCCCAGCACTGTGCCACCCTGCCCCTCACCTACACACCCCTGCCCTATCACTGTGCCACCCGGCTCCACAGCTACACACCCCTGCCCCACGCCAGCTCCTCAAGCCCCCTGCCCTATCACTGTGCCACCCTGCCCCACAGCTACACACCCCTGCCCCATGCCAGCTCCTCAAGCCCCCCGCCCCATCACTGTGTCACCCTGCCCCCACCCACACACCCCAGCCGCACAGCTACGCACCCCTGCCCCACGCCAGCTCCTTAAGTCCCCTGCCCCATCCCTGTGCCACCCTGACCCTCAGCTACACACCCCTGCCCCATGCCAGCTCCTCAAGCCCCCCGCCCCATCCCTGTGCCACCCTGCCCCACAGCTACACCCTCCTGCCCCACGCCAGCTCCTTAAACCCCCCACCCCATCACTGTGCCACCCTGCCCCACCCACACATGCCAGCCGCACAGCTACGCACCCCTGCCCCACGCCAGCTCCTCAAGCCCCCTGTCCCAGCACTGTGCCACCCTGCCCCTTGCCTACACATCCCTGCCCTACGCCAGATCCTCAAGCCCCTTGGCCCGGCACTGTGCCACCCTGCCCCTCACCCACACACCCCTGCCCCACGCCAGCTCCTCAAGCCCCCCGCCCCAGCACTGTGCCACCCTGCCCCTCACCCACACACCCCTGCCCCACACCAGCTCCTCAAGCCCCCTGCCCCAGCACTGTGCCACCCTGCCCCTCAGCTACACACCCCTGCCCCATGCCAGCTCAAGCCCCCCGCCCCAGCACTGTGCCACCCTGCCCCTCAGCTACACATCCCTGCCCCATGCCAGCTCAAGTCCCCCGCCCCAGCACTGTGCCACCCTGCCCCACGCCAGCTCCTCAAGCCCCCCACCCCAGCACTGTGCCACCTTGCCCTGCCAAAACAGGAGCCCTGGCTACTCCCAGCAGGGGGAGTGGGGCAGGAATCTGGCTGTAGGGGGAGCTCATAGAATATCAGGGTTGGGAGGGGCCTCAGGAGGTATCTAGTCCAACCCGCTGCTCAGAGCAGGATCAATCCCCAGACAGATTTTTGCCCCAGATCCCTAGGTGGCCCCCTCAAGGATTGGACTCACAACGCTGGGTTTAGCAGGCCAATGCTCAACCCCCTGAGCTCGCCCTCGCCCAGCAGGGGTGCTCGCGTTGCCTCTAGCTGCGAGGGAGGCTGTGCTGCAGACGTTGGTACCCTGCACTTGGCCCAGCTGGGTGTGGCGGGGCCCAGCCCTGAGCTGCAGCCTGTTACCTCCATTTGGTGCGGCGGTTCTGGAACCAGGTCTTCACCTGGGCGTCAGTCATCTTGAGGGCCTTGGCCAGGGTGGCCCGCTCGGCCGAGGCCAGGTACTTCTGCCGGTGGAAGCGCTTCTCCAGCTCACAGATCTGCACTCGGCTGAAGGAGGTGCGTGGCTTCTTCCTCTTGGGGGGGGTGCGGTTCTGGTAGGGATGCCCAATGCGCCGCGTCACTGCGAACGGGGACAGGGCAGCTGCAGGCAGAGTGGAGGCAGGAGGTCAGGGCAGAGGCCAGCCTGGATACTAGGGCCCCGGGGCACGATGAGCACTGGGGTCTGGTCTCCTGCTGGGGCACAGCAGCTCCTCTGGCAGTGACTGGCCACCTGCCTCGGGCGAACTCGCGGGCTAGGCATGGCTGGAGCCCACTGCCTGCCTGCCCGGATCCTGGGCCAGCACTGCGCGGGGGGCTGGAGGGCAGGCACCGGACATAGCTGGGATCTGGGCCAAAGCAGCCGGTGGAGCTGCCCGGGAGCCATACTCCAGACTCTGACCCCAGGCACTGAGTGGGAGCCGCACATGGCAGGGCCGACAGGTACCCCAGGGCTGGAGGAATGGTGCGGAGCCATTGGGGAGCCTGGCACCCCAGCCGGCTGGCTCCATCCTCTCGTTATCCATGGCTCAGGGCCACTCGTGCCAGCATGGTCTGGCTTTGGGAACCATCCCGTGTCCCCCCACCCCCGATTTATTGCACAGGAATCAAGACTCCCCCAGGCAGGAGTGGAAACCGGCCATGAAGCCGGGGGCCTAGCCAGGCAGGGCCGCCCCACCTGGCTGGGCTCCTGTCACTGCAGCTCAGCCATCTAGGCGCTGGCTGGGGGCTCGGAGGCGGGTCGCAGTTGCAGCCGAGAGTGGCCCCATTGATTGCAGCTACACGGGGGAAGGGCCAGCTCCATCCGACTCGCCAGCCAGAGCTCAGCACGTATGGGCTCCTTGGCAAGGCACAGGTAGGCCTGAGGCCCAGCCTTGAGCTGAGGGCACCCTGGGAGCATGGCAGAGCCCAGCCCTGGCTCTCCAGACACCTGGCCTGCCCAGGCCATCTGCCCTCACCTAGGGATGCCACCTGTGGCTGGCCACATTCCTGGAGATTTCATCCCATGGCTTCAGCTTTAGTGCCTGGACACTCCAGGACAATCCTGGAGGGTTGGCAACCCTACCTCATCACTGCCCTCTCCCAGAAATGGGGCAGGAGAGGGACAGGGACTAAGGGCTGCCTTAGCCCTGCCCCAGGGCTAAGAACCGGCTCAAAGCCCAGGCCAAACAGACCCCTGCACTCCACAGGCCCTCTGCAGCCAGGGCAGGAGCTCCTGCTCTGCTCTGGGACAAGGCCCTTCCCCCCGGCAGCAGGGAGCCAAACACTCTTCCCCAGGCAGGGGAGCCCCCAGGGCCCCCAGCTTCCGCCTGCGGCCAGGGGAGGTGCCCCGGTGCCACTGGAGCGATAACACACCTGGGCAGAAGCCTGCTGCTCTGGGTCCCGGGTGCTCGGAGAGCAGACAGACAGACTGACCTTCCCTGGCAAAGCAGCTCAGAGCTCAGGGCCCCCCGGGGGGGGCAAGTGGGGCAATTTGCCCCAGGCCCCGCAGGGGCCCCCACGGGAGTTTTTTGGGGCCCCGGAGCGGGTCCTTCACTCGCTCACTGAGCCCCAGAAAACTCTCTCGGGGCCGGGCCCGCCGAGTGGGCAATTCGGCGGCAGGGGTTCCTTCCCCCCCGGGACCCGCCCCCGAAGACCCGAGCCCCCCGAATCCTCTGGGTGGCCCTGTCAGAGCTGGGCACGGAACCCAGGCGTCCGGGCTGGTGTTCACAGCACCTGCCCTCCAATCCCCAGCAGGACATCGCCAGTCCCACCAGTTGCAGGTTGGGGAGTCCTGGATGCACAGCGGAAGGGGGGGCGCAAGGGGGATACTCGGGGGACGCATGGCGGGAGTGGGTGAGAGCGCGCAGGTGGGAGCCCCAGGGAGCGCACGGAGCAGGGTGCGCAGCGGGGAGCCCCGGGACAGCGCACGGCGGGAGCGGGTGAGAGCGCTCAGGTGGGAGCCCCAGGGAGCGCACGGAGCAGGGTGCGCAGGGGGGAGCCCCGGG
>NC_133773.1:147098951-147116216 GCF_003597395.2 Chelonoidis abingdonii | reverse complement strand
CGCGGGAAGGGAAGGGGGCTGCGGAGGCTGCCCCAGGACTCCAGTCCCTTCCCGCCGCCTGCCTCCAGCTCCGAGGGGACGCAGGGTGGGATCGAGGCTCCGGGCTATGCCCTGCTCCTGTCCAGCGAGCCGGGCCTGGGGCCGCTTGATCCGGCTGCAGTTCGCCGGGGACTGGACGGAAAAGGACCGGGCGGTCCGGAAACAGCAACGTGAGCTGGAGCCGGTTCCGAAGCGGCCGCGCACCCGGGGACGTTTCTCCCCAGACCCCGGTCGGGGGTTGCCCCCCGCCGGGCGCTGCGCGGGAAGCGGCAGCTGGGCCACCGGGGCCCGGGGGCTGCGGCCAGCAGAGTTCGGACCCGCCGGGCCCTGGCACAGCCCCAGCCGGAGTCCGCGGGACCGGGGACCCGCCAGCTAGGGGCGGCTCTGTGTGTTTTGCCGCCCACGCACGGCAGGCAGGCGGCTTTCGCGGGAGGTCCCCGGTCCTGAGCCCTCGGCGTCCCCGCCGCCGAATTGCCGCCTCAGGGCGACCGGCAGCCGCTCTCCCCACCCCCAGCTTGCTGCCCCTTCGCCGCTTGGTGCTCTGGTGCCTGGAGCCGCCCCCGCACCTGCCCAGCGCAGCCGGGGCCCCCGGGCGCCATCCCGCTGTCACTCGGGGTCCGCTCTCCTAGTCCTGGTTCTTCGGCTGCCCCGCAGAGGGTCCGGGAACAGGCGCTGACTCTGTCCCGGAGCCGAGACACCGAACTGGCCAGGACTGGGGAGCCGGGCCAGGCCCCTGCTGGCCGGAATCTCCCCGGGTCGAGCAGCCGGAGCCACCGCCCTGCCCCGCCCCGGGTTCATGCTGCGGGGCGCTGAGCCGCTGGCCGCTCCCTGCCCAGGGCCGGGCAGCTCCGCCCCGCACAAGCCCGGCGGACAGAGGGCGGCAGAGCCCGATCCGGCCCGGGATGTCAGCGAGGAGCGCTCGGTACCTGCCGGGATCGGGCCCAGTTTCATGCCCATCTGGGCCCTGTGGCTGAGCACCCCCGAGAGAGGGGCGGGGATCCGGCGCACCCCGCCGGGAATGGGGCTTGGCCAGCAGGGCCAGGGAGCTGGCGGCGGGCGGGGGCTCACCTGAAAGCCGGTCTTTGGCGAGCCGCCTGCTGCTCTCCATCCAGGGGAAGGTGAGGCTGGGGAGGCCGGGGACCCCCGGCTGCGGGGGAGCTGCGGGCGCCGCCGGCGCGGGGGGCAGGGGTCTGTGCGCCGGCACCCGGATCACCCCTCCCGCGGGGCCCCCCGGGGCCACGCTCATGCTCCGGCTGAGGCTGTGGGAGCCCAGCGAACAGGCGGGGTTGTAGGCGCCGCCGCAGCCGCTCCCGTAGAGCGCGTAGTCCGGCTCCCCCGCCGGGCGGGCCGGCCCCAAGCAGCTGCCCGGCTCCGGGCTGCTCAGGATCTGGTCGATGCCGAAGCTGATGGGCTCGTGGGGCGGGTGGGTCTGGCCCGCGCCCTCCTGCTCCAGCCCCGAGGGCTCCATGGAGCGGCCGCGCTGCGCACCCCGTCCCCGCGCGCTCTCCCGCACGGGCCGGCCCCATGCGAGCCGGGCCCCCCTGGCGCTGCCGGCGGATGACCAGCGACGTACCGACTAGAGGCCTGGCCCCTCGTGGGCTAGCGCTGCGCTCTTGCTGCCCTGGTCCATCGAGCGGGGGCCGAAAGGCTCGCGGCTGTCGCTGATGGTGGCGCCTCGCTGGCAGTGATGAATCAGTGCCTCGACCCAAGAGGGCTGTGAGTCAAGGGGTCGCAGGAACCGCCGCCGTTTGAGTTCTTGGCAGAAACGATATCGGGGCGCACCCGTCCTCGGCCCCGCGGACCGTCTGGAGCCCCGCGCGCGCCGCGAGTCGCAGCTCGGCGCTGATCCCAGGCCTAGGTCGCAGAGCGCGGGCCCACCTCACAGGGCACAGGAGCGCCCTGCCAGAGGGGCCTCCCGAGCGGGCTGGCCCACTCGGATTTCGCTTCAATTTTACCTCGCTCCGAGCCGGGGCGTCGGAGCGGTCTCCGACAGCAGCAGGGCAGCGGGCAGAGCGGGTCGAGCGCCCGGACAGATGCGAGCGTCCGAGCTGAGGCAGAGGGCTGGAGTCCAGTGGCGCCGTGCCGGGGGACATACTGTGTTCGACGCTGCCTTCTCTCGGCTCCGCATGGCTCCCAAAGCCTAGCGCATCGAGCATATTCCAGGCTATCGTGAACGCCGCGTATGTGTTTCCCACCAACTCTGCTTGCCCGGCCGAACTCCCTTGGTCAGACTTATGCTTCCGCAGCCCGGAAAAGCCAGGTGAGCAAGCTGAGTCCACGGGCCGCCCTCGCCTGACCCACTGACGTGGCGGCCGGAGCAGCGGGGAGCCAGCCGCCCACTCAGCTGCCCGCTCGGGGTTCAGGCCTACCGACAAGTTCAATTCATCTTTCCACTTGGGCGCGGGGTCAGGAGTCAGCGAGCCCGTCCCATCCCTGGTAGGCAGCGGCGGGGCAGCCACAGGCTGGCGAGGACACCGGGACCCGGGCCCAGGGAGGAAGAAAGGTCAGAGGGAGCGCAGCCTGTTGTCTGCTGGACCCGTGGGGTGGGGGGGTTGGGGGGGAATCCCCGATGCTCGGAACTGGCTCCCCCCAAGCGCAGCCGGGCATTGTGCGGGGGGGGCAGGGGCAGAATCTCCGAACCACCTGCGCGCCAGCGCCGCCCGCCCCCTCAGCGCCGGTGGTCTCCCCTTGCGTAGATCCTGGGGCCCACAGTTCCGCCAGGACCACTTTGCCCCACCCAGCAACCCCCGCCCCCCGCAGACACCGCACGGCACTGCCGCCCCCCCCCCAGGGAATCGCCGCTGGCGCTCGGGGAGGAGTAAGGGCAATAACCGAGTTTATCCACCCGGGAGCCCCGCGCCCCGGGGGCTCCCACAGACCCGCCCACACCAGCGCGGGGCGGCCGCGGGATCACTCCCTTCGCGGGTGGCTGCGGATTGGGTCCCGGGCTGCGTCCGTCCCGGCTTCCAGCCCAGCCTGGCTCGGACAGCGCCGAGCTACACCCGCCAGGGGCCAGAGGCAGGGGCGGCAAAGGACTGTTCCCCTCCCGGGGGCCGTTCCGCCCCTGCCCGCGGCTCCTACGGCGTTGGGGGGGCTCCAGCCCCTTTCACCCCCACCCAGCCCAGATAGTCACCGGGAACTGCCTCGGCTGGTCTGGGGGCCAGGCAGGGACTCGGGCCGGCCTCACCCGCCTGGCGGTATGGGGTGGCTGGGCAGGCGCTGAGCCCCCGGGGCAGGGTGGGGCCTGGCCGGGGAGGGTCGGGCTCCCCGCTCCAGAGCACAGACGGCAGCTGCCCCCGGAGCCGGGACCTGCAGACCCACAGGCGCAGCCCGCAGCGCATCCTGTCTGGGGGGAACCCGAGACTGGGGCAGCCAGGCTGCAAATCTCCCAGGAGGTCCCCTCCCACCTGCCAGCCCCCCAGGCCCAGTCCCAGGGCTGCGGAGCCGCTTCTCACTGCCTGCCCCCACCCCTTAATTACAGGGGCAGGATGGGGCGATGCCCCAACTCCCAGAGGCACAAGGGGGACCGTCTCCCCAGGCTCAGATCCCTGCCGTGCTATGGTCCCCGCCCCTAGTGCCCGGTCCCATAGGGGAGGGCGACACCCCCAGGCTCAGATTCCCTGGGCAGTGCTCTAGTCCCATGGGGGAGGGCAACACCCCCAGGCCCAGGCTTGGCACTGGCTCCTGGCCAGCCTGGAGGACTCCCAGGGGCAGGCTCCCAGGGCTTGCATGCAGGCTCCAGGCTGGGAGTTGGAGCAGGGATCCAAAGTGCCAAACAGACAGGCCCCCCTCCTTGTCCCCACAGGGGTGTGGCTGGGGCTCCAGGGTTCTTGGAGCAAATCAAGGCCCAGAGTACAACTGCGGAAGTTTGACACTTGGAAAGCGTCTGTGACCCATTCGCTACCATTTCCCACAACAGCCCCGGGGGCCACCCTGTGAACTAGCAGGCAGCAGAGGAAGCATTCTTCCCCCAGCGCACAGACCCCCCGGGGAAACTCGCTGCCAGGGTATTGGAAAGGTCAGAAGGATAACGGGGGTCGAAAAGAACTAGCTCGGTTCCTGGAGGTCAGGTCCAGTAGTGGCTACTAGCCAGGATGGGCAGAGCTGCAGCCCCATGCTCTGGGTGTCTCTAAACCTCTGGCTGCTGGAAGCTATGGGGGGCAGACAGGTGTATCCCTCCAAGTGCCCTGTTCGTCCACTCCCCGGAAGCCCTGCCCACTGTCGGGGACAGGGCTGCATGGACCATTGATCTGACCCAGCATCAGGAGTGAGTGTGAGCTGGGCCAGGGTCATGCTCTGGGCTGGCCAATGGGCAGTGGTTCCCAGTCGCAGTCTCCCCCAGAGCCGTCCGACCCCCGCCGGGGAGCAGAGTGCGTTCCCGGCCCCAGGGTCACACAGACAGCACCCAGCAACATCAGAGTGGAGAGCGACCCACCTCCGAGGGATCCTACGACGAGAAGGCTCTGTCACTGGGACTCACAGCCAGGCCACCGCTGCTGGGGCCTGAATGAATGTGGGCGGGCGGAGCGATCCGTAGCAACCTCCCCTACAAGAACGGCCATACGGTCAGACTGATGGGCCAGTTAGCCCAGTATCCTGTCTCTGATCGTGGCCAATGCCAGGTGCTGCAGGGCAAGCGAACAGAGCAGGGCAGTTACTGTGTGATCCAATCCTTGTCCTCCAGTCCCAGCGTCTGGTAGCCAGAGACTTGGGGACTCCCAGACCATGAGATTGTGTCTCTGACCATCTTGGCTACTAGCCATTGGTGGACCCATCCTCCAGGAATTTCTCTAATTCTTTTTTAACCCAGTTATATTTTTGGCCTTCACAACATCCCCTGGCAGGGAGTTCCACAGGTTAACTCTGCGCTGTGTGAAGAAATACTTCCTTTTGTGAGTTTTAAACCTGCTGCCTGTTAATGCCATTGGGTGACCCCTGGTTCGAGTGTTAGGAGGAGGAGTAAACACCACTTCCTTATTTACTTTCTCCACACCAGTCATGATTTTATAGGCCCCTATCATATCCCCCCTTAGTCTCCTCTTTTCCAAGCTGAACAGCCCAGTCTCTTTAGCCTCTCCTCATTCGGAAGCTGTTCCAGATCCCTCCACAGTTTTGCTGCCCTTTTCTGCACCTTTTCCAATTCCGACAGGTCTTTCCAGAGATGGGGCGACCACATCTGCCCGCAGTATCCAAGGTGTGGGCAGAACAATATTTATTGTCCTTTTATCTGTCCCTTTCCTAATGGTTTCTGCCGTTCTGGTAGCCACTGCACATAGCCCCCCAGACAGACCTCCCCCATGCACACATGGTTGGCCCTGCACTGTGCGCTGTAGTGAGGTCAGGTGCCCATTGGCACCGAGGCTGGTTGGGATGGTGCTGGGTTACCCGGGGCTGGGGGGAGGGTGGATCTCAAGTGGCAGAGCATGAGCTGAGCTGTACCCACCCCCACCTGGTAAGACAGAGAGGCAAAGACAATCTCGGGGAGTCCTGGATGGGTCCCTTGGCCTGGGAAACTGGGTGAATCCTGCCCATGGTGGAATCGATGGGAACGTTAGTCCAGGATCTCCCTCCCCCCCAGGAGGGTTGGCAAAGGGCTGAAAGGGCAGGAAAAGCCCGGAATTACATTCCTAATACATCTGAAATGGCTCCCGAAAGGATCTTAACGGACCTTTCCTAGTCCTGGGAACGCCCCTCCCACCCCTGAGGCCCCAGGACTCCTGGGCCCAGAGCAAGGCCTGGGTCCCACTGGAGCTGAGAATTGCCCCAGCCATGGGCTGGAGCAGCCGCTCCCCTCCCCCCGCCCCAGCAACTCAGGATATCACATGGCAAACACACCTGGGCAGATGGTTGCTGGCCCTAACCCTAGCCCTGGCCCCAGCCCTGGCTCTGACCCAGCCCTGGCCCCGGCTCTGACCCTGGCCCTGGCTGAGTGGCATCAGCCCTGAGGCTCGGCCGGGCATCCGGGAGCACAGGCTTCACACTGAGGAGAAGGGAACCTTTTGCCAGCAGCTTGATTAAAACTCCAAACTGGCAGCTGGTTGAAATGACCCAGAGGGCTGGAATTTTAACCGAAGTTCCCCGCAGGTGGGTTAATGGGCAGGTAATGGAACTAGAGGTGTCTGCAAGTCACATGTCTGTCCAGGGTAGCACGTGTCTGTCAACCATCCATACATGGAATCTGTGTGTGGGTGTGCATGGGTGTACACATATGCATGGGTGGGTGTGCGTGTGCATGGGTGGGTGAGCATGTGCATGGGTGTGTCTGTGTGTGTGTATGTGCATATGTGTGTGTGGGTCGGTGGGTGGGTATGTGTGTGTGCCCATGGGTGCATGTGTGTGTGTGTATGCGTGCACAGGTGTGTGCATGGGTGTGTCTGTGTGCATAGTGAGTGTGAGTGTATCTGCATGGGTGTGTGTGTGTATGCATAGGTGTGGGGGGTGTGACAATGTGGTTCTGGCGGGACCCAGCTGAGAGTGCCAAATCAGGACCAATTGCTCAAACAGGGCAGTCACAGCCCTAGGCTGGGGTTTTTCCATCTCTAAGGCAAACCAAACCAGCCAGACAAAAATGACTTCGGTTTCACCCCACTTGGTAACCACAAATTTTTACACAAGCAATTTCCTTAGACCACTTCCAGTCCCCAGTATCACCACCAGTCCCACACGTCCTGGGATGAATGGTTATGAAAAACCAACACCCCAGTAAAAGAAAAAAGTTTCTCTCGATCCCCAAAGACAAGCCCAGACCCAGGTCAATATGTTTATTATAGAATATTTAAATAAGGATGATACACAGAGTTTGGCATGTCAGTCATTAGTCATCGGGGTGGCAAACACACAGAGTATGGGGGGACGTGGTATTTGGTTATGGGTTAGCATTATAAGTACATACAGCTGTAATGTCCCAATGCGGGGAGTACGGTGGGTGGGTCAAGTATAATGGGAGCAGTGAGGGTACATCGCTTCATCTAATTGGGTTACACCTCAGATCTTACCACAAATCATAGAATTCATAGAATCAAAAGGTTGGAAAAGGGACCTCTCATGAGTCATCTAAAGTCCAAACCCCTGCTAAAGGCCAGACCAGTTTCCCTAATACATCCCAGCCACGGTTGCGGTCTAGCCGGCTTTAAATCAGCCTAAAGATGGAGATCTCTACCAACCTCTAAGTAAACCATTCCAATACTTCACCCTCTCCTAGTCAGAAGTTTTTTTCTAATAATCCAGGCTCGACTTCCACAAACTGCAACTTCCAAACCATTGCGCCTTGTTTCTGCTCCTACATACACTGAGAATAGAGCCATAGCTCTCCTCCTCTGGAGCATCGCTTCAATGTTGAAGTTGCTATCAAATTCCGCTATGCTTCTCTTCTGCGGCTAAATAAGCCCAGTCCCTTCAGTCTCTACTTGTCATAAGTATTGCTCACATCCTCTAACCATTGTTTTGTTGCCCTCCCCCTGGACCTCTTATCCAATGATCACGTCTTTTTGTAGTGTGGCGCCAACAAAACTGGACACAATATTACCAGATGTGGCCTCACCAGTGCGAATAGAAGGGAATAATCACATCCCTCGATCTTTCTGGCAACATCCTCCCAATACAGCCCAGTATGCATATTAGCCTTTTATGCTACAAGAGCCCACACTCGAGGCCATGGTTCACAACTTTCCATCTACCGTAACCAAGATCCCTTTTCTTCAGCACTCGCTACTAGAGCCAAACAGTCTCCAGCCTGTAGCAGTGCATGGGTTTTCTGTCCTAAAGTGCAGGATTTCACTTGTCCTTAGTTGAAACTTCATGAAGTTTTCTTGTGGCCCCACTCTCCAATTTGTCTAAGTAGCTCCCTGAATCCTATCCCTCCCTCAGCGTGTCTCACCATTCTCCCCCACTTGGTGCTCATCAGTGCAAATTTACTAAATGTGCAAGCTATGCCCATCATCAAGATCATTAATGGAATGACATTGAAATAGAACGAAGCCCTAGAGACAGACCCCTGGGGCACACCACTTGTTACTCGGTTGCCAACTAGAGCAGAGTGTGCCATTGATACCTACCGCTGAGCAGCCGTTGATTCAGCCAGTTTTTCTATCCACTTCAGCAGGTACATTCTCCAACCCATACTTCCCTTATTTGCTGATGAAAATGCACGCTGTTGCAATCCTTTATTTTGTAATCTAAAATCTAAGGTTATGTTCATAAAAGAAAAAAGTAGAAGGGAGAGTCTAGAATTGTTAAAAGCTGAATAACCTTTACCATTTCATACTAGTAAGGCAAAGTCTTTAGTTCAGGCTTGTAAGCAGTGATGAAGTAAACTGCAGGTTTTAAATTCCAGTTCTCTGGAGACATCCCCCTGGGATGGGTATTCGAGTCCTTTGTGCAAGAGCTTCA
Organism: Chelonoidis abingdonii; assembly: GCF_003597395.2. Lineage (NCBI taxonomy): Eukaryota > Metazoa > Chordata > Testudines > Testudinidae > Chelonoidis > Chelonoidis abingdonii. The sequence goes on along the minus strand of NC_133773.1, from coordinate 147,107,789 downwards.
GCTTGTAGGCAAAGTCTCCTCCAGAGGTAAGAAGCAGGATTGAAGACAAAATGGGAGATGAGGCCTTGCCCTTATATAACTTTTCACGTGTGTAAGAACACTCCTTGTTGTCTTACTGTGGAAAGTTAGCAGAAAATGGAGTTTGCAGTCATGGGCAGTTCTCTGCACACCATGCTGATTTACAGCGTTATGTGCCTCCATCTCAATGGGTCAGATTGTGTAGGTGATGTCTTATGGGCCATCAAGCAGGCTAAGCTGAGCGACACCAGCTGGTTGGGTCACCAAGCACTGCAGCTACAATTTAAAATACAGACCAGTATACAGCCAATATTCATAACTCAACTTACAAAAAATGATACAGACACACATACAGCATACCATAACCAGTAACACCATAACCTTTGTTCTTAGACACCTTAATATGACCCCCTTTACATAGGATTGGTGGCCACTCAGAACCTTGGTTGCAGACCCATGTCTATATGGTCAGTATATCAATAACACAGGGGGGTGCACATTAGTGTGTGCATTGATGGATCGGTGTGTGCACAGATGTGTGTGTGGGGGTGTGTGCATATGTGTGTGTGTGTATGGGGGTGTGTGTGCGTGCATGCATGGGTGTGAGTGTGGATGTGTCTGTGTGTGTGTGCATATGTGTGTGTGTGTGCGCGTGCATAGGTGTGTGCGTGGGTGTGTCTCTGTGTGTGTATGTGTGTGTGCGCATGGGGAGTATGTGTGTGCCTGGGTGTGTGTGTGCATGGGTGTGTGCGTGTGCACTGCATTTTGAGTGCAGAGACGACCTCTTTGCAACAACCCCCACACTTGCTGCCCTCTCAAACCTTTGCAGCTTTCCAGGATTTCCAAACCAATTTCTCAGGTTGATTTTGCCAGAGTTGCAAGACAAGAGGTCCAGGACCAGGATGGAGCTTCCAGGCTGGTTTTGAATTTAGCTCTGTGCAGGTGTGTTTGAAAGAAAAGCCAGATTTCTCATTCAGAACAGGATAGGACGGTCACCCCCCCCACACACACACACACACACGCTCCCAGTGAGCTCAGGAGAGCTGGAGGGATTCTGCTCAGCCGCTGATCTCACTGCAGGCAGAGCCCAGGGCTGGGACATGTCAGCTGCGAAGGGGGATGTGAGGGAAAGGTCTGAGCCCCGGGAAAAGGGTTGAATGGAAACTGTTCTGCAGACTTAGCGTCAGGAGCTCCTGCCTTCTCCCACCGGCTCTCCCTGGCTGGGAGCCTGATGGCAGCGCTGCCCCAGGGTGCGTGGGATACGGGGCTTGGGTTGTCACTGGCATTCCTACACCACCATGAGTGCACTTGGCACTGCCTGGACAAGTGCCCAGAGGAGCTGCCAGCTCTGTGCCGCCACCTTGCCCACTGTTCGGGGTTCCCTTTAAAGCCCCATTGACTGGAGTCCTGGGATCCACAGAGCTTCAGGCCACAACTTGCCTGAACTCCTGTGTGATGTTATGAGTCTGATCTAATTTCTCACTGAAGGATGACAGGCCAGAAAGAGTTAATTAACTCAGACTGACCTGACCCAGGGCCAAACTTTAAAGACTGGTTAGGAAGATCTGTAAATGAACTGAGCTTTGAAACGCAAGTCTGCAGCGTTAGAGGTAGAAGGGGAGGTGTTTGCTCAGGTCTTGGGATGCCAGCAAACAAGTCTTGTCTATTGCTAGAGCTTTAATTCAAAGATCAAAAAGGGAATATTAGCATTTAAGATGATACTTGAGTGAAATAGTGTTATTGTCCATGTGTCTCTTTGAAGGTTGTGGTAACCTGTATCTGAACTGTTTCATGGATAAATTGCCCTGTGCTAATTGCCAGGATGTTTGGAAGGAGAATTAAGCCTATTGTTTTCTCAGGCCGAAAGGCTGCTGGAAACATATAAAAACCCTGGGGCACGATCCTGCTTCATCTCAGATCTGCTTTGGGTTTCAAGAGGAGGAAACCTTAAGCCACAAGGATTGAGATCCCCAGTCACTGACAGGAGTCACCCTGAATATGGACTGTGACAGACCCAGACCAGTGGGGTACAGGAGTCTGGAAGAGGGCAAATATACTGGTCACTGGATGAGTAGTTTTCTGTTCCCTAAGTGACCAGAGCAGGGGCTGCACTAGAGTAATCAGGAACCTGCTAGAACCAATTAAGGCAGACAGGCTGATTAGAACACCTGCAGCCAATCAAGGCAGGCTAATCAGGGCACCTGTGTTTAAAAAGGAGCTCACTCCTGTCAGGCAGGAGGGAGCCAGAGGAGAGGAAGTGTGTGTGAAGAGCTGGGAGCAAGAGGCACAAGGAGCTGAGAGTGAGAGGAGGTGCTGCTGGAGGTCTAAGGAGTACAAGCTTTATCAGACACCAGCAGAAAGGTCCTGTGGTGAGGCTAAAGAAGATGTTTGGAGGAGTCCATGGGGAAGTAGCCCAGGGAGTTGTAGCTGTCATGCAGCTGTTACAGGAGGTACTATAGACAGCTGCGATCCACAGGGCCCTGGGCTGGAACCCGGAGTAGAGGGCAGGCCCGGGTCCCCCCAAACCTCCCAACTCCTGATCAGACACAGGAGGAGTTGACCCAGACTGTGGGGAAGATCACTGAGGTGAGCCAATCTGCCAATAAGTGCAGAACCCACCAAGGTAGAGGAGGAACTTTGTCATAACTGGTGTCAGAAGTGGGATCTTTGGTGTGCATAGCGCGGCGGAAGAAGGAGGGTAATTTAAAAAAAAAGGTAGAGGGTTTTGGTTTTTTTCCACCACAATGGATGACGTAGTGCGGGCATTGATACAAGCTATGGCGACCCAGCAGGAGGCTCCCGTGTCCAGGCAGCCACCCAACAGGAGGAAGTGCAGCTGCAGCAAGAACTAATTGCCTGCTGATGGACCAGGCTTCTCAAGACTGAGCTATGTTGCGGGAACTGGTAAACCAAGTAAAGACCCTTACAGAGCTGAACCGTGGCCATAATGGGACATGGCTCATACGAGCTAGCCATTGGCTGCAGAAAATGATGCGGGAGGATGATGTAGAGGCATACCTTCTGGCCTTTGAGAGGACAGCCCTACGGGAGGCATGGCCTCGAGATCAGTGGTCTGGCATCCTTGCCCCACTCCTGTGTGGGGAAGCCCAGAAGGCTTACTAAGATCTGCCTGAAGAGGCTGCAGCAGACTACTCCCAGCTGAAAGCAGAGATCCTGGCCAGATCTGGGGTAACGACCGCAGTGCGGGCCCAGCGGTATCATGAGTGGAGATACCAGGAAAACAAAATCCCACGGTCCCAATTGTATGACCTCATCCATCTCACACGAAAGTGGTTGCAAACGGAATCCCGGAGTCCGGAAGAGATACTAGAGGTTCTGGTCATCGACCGATACATGAGGGGGTTACCACCAGACCTTCGTGCCTGGGTCAGCCAGAACGAACCCTCCACCTATGATGAGGTTGTTGCACTGGTAGAGAGGCAAAGGATGGCGAGGGAGCTGATCCTACCAGTTAAGGACGAGGCACCCCGGGTTAAACTAGCAGCACCAAACCCTAGAGCTCGGGTGACTGGGCCACCAGGAGGGCCCAGGTGGAGAAAGAGAGGGGCTGGAGGTTCACCAGAAGCCACAAAGAGTTGGAGCACAGAGGGAGAAGAGGATCATGACGTTAGATTGCCCAAGCCAAGATACCGGGGAATGCCTAGGGCTCCATACAGATGTTATGCCTGTGGGGAGTGGGGACATATAGCTGCACAGTGTCCCAATGCGGAGGAGCCGATGCTGTGTAACCTGGGGAACTGGGCAGACCCATGCTCCCTAATCCACCTTGTGGGGGTTTCACTAACCCCACATATGTACACCAGACCAGTAAAGCTAAATGGGGTAAAGACCACAGCACTGGTTGGTTCGGGGAGCACTATCACGCTTGTCTTGGGGACAGGGCCGGCGCTTCCATTTAGGTGCCCTAGGCGGTCACCTAGGGCACCAGGATTTGAGAGGGCGGCATTTTACCGCCCTTGGTGGCAATTCGGCGGCGGGGGCTCCTTCCACGCTCTGGGTCGTTGTCGGCAATTCTGCAGCGGGTCCTACACTTGATCCAGGACCTGCCGCCGAAGTGCCCCAAAGACCGGGAGTGTGGAAGGGCCCCTGCCTAGGGAGCCAAAAACCCTGGAGCCGCTCCTGCTCGGGGAAGCTTGTGAAGTGTAGTCAGCTGCTGCGGGCTAAGCGTACGGGGATAACATGCGTCCATGGGACAGTTGGTTATTACCCCACCATCCCAGTAAAACTCGAAATTCAGAAGGGGACACCACTGAGGTAGCAGCAAAGGTGGATCAAACTGCCCAACCCGGATGCTCATAGGAGGGACTTCCCACGTTTGGAAACTTACTCCCAGTAGGAGGATTGGAGAAAGAGGGGAACCCTGAAGTTAGTGAGGCATCCACAGTAGACTGTCAACCCCCAGTCTTCTCTGAAATATCCCCAGATTTATTTTCCATTCCCAGACATGTAGAAAGTCGAAAAGGGAAAGGAGGCAGCTAAGGCCTTGGAACCCGAATACTGGACCAAAGCCAGAGGGTCGCTCTCGTAGGTAGGCGGACCGAGCAGCTGAAAAGGAGGCCACCCAGGAGAGGAGAAGCACCTGAGTCTGACCCCACCCTAACGCTTCTGAACCAGTAGAGGCAACAGAGACTGGGCCCCTAGATCTTGGGCAGATTAGCCCCGGAAGAGGAAATTTTGGATGGGACCAGGCTGAAGACCCAAGGTACAACAACATTAGAAAGGAGGTGACTGAAATAGATGGGGTCCCGTGGAAGGGGAAAACAGGGACCAGGACCCTACTTCATAATGAAGAAGAATCTCTTATACCGAGTTGCATCAGTACAGGGCAGAAGGTACAGCAGATCTTAGTACCTCAAAAACACCAGAACGCTGTATTAAGTCTTGCTCATAGTCATCTTTTTGGGGGGCACTTGGGGTAGAGAAGACCCTGGCACGAGTCCTACGACGGTTCTTCTGGCCCGGAGTACATGAAGAAGTGCGGAGGTACTGTGCATCCTGCCCGGAGTGTCAGCTGCACAGTCCCTGTCCCCACCTGAGGGCACCTTTAGTACCCTTCCCATCATAGAGGTCCCCTTTGAGCGAATAGCCATGGACCTAGTGGGACCCCTGGAGAAGACGGCTCGGGGCCACCAATATATACTTGTTGTTTTGGACTATGCTACTCGCTACCCAGAAAGCTGTCCCCTGCGGAACACAGCCTCTAAAACGATAGCCAAAGAGCTGGTGGGGATCTTTGCGAGTGGGGCTACCAAAGGAGATATTAACAGACCAAGGAACCCCATTTATGTCAAAGCTAATGAAGGACCTCTGTACGCTGCTCCATATACATACCCTGAGAACTTCAGTCTACCATTTGCAGACTGATGGGTTGGTAGAAAGGTTTAACTGAACCCTCAAGGCTATGCTAAGGAAGGTGGTAAGTCGGGACGGGAAGGATTGGGACACCCTACTGCCCTACCTTATGTTCGTTATCGGGGAGGTACCTCAGGCCTCGACTGGGTTTTCCCCATTCGAGTTACTATACAGGCGTCACCCCCGTGGCATGCTAGATATTGCCAAAGAGATCTGGGAAGAGGAACCCAATGAGGGGAGAAATATAATAGAACATGTAATACAGATGCGAGACCGGATAGCCCGGGTCACCCCTATTGCATGGGAACATTTGGAAAAGGCACAGGAGGCCCAGAAAATCCATTGCCAGGCAAAAGTCCGACAGTTCCAACCAGGGGATCGGGTGATGGTGTTGGTACACACGGCAGAAAGCAAGCTTCTGGCCCAATGGCAGGGGCCCTATGAGGTGGTTGAAGCCGTGGGGGAAGTAATCTACAAGGTGCAGCAGCCAGGACGCCGAAAACAAGAACAGATTTATCACATCAACCTTCTGAAACCCTGGCATGCACAAGAGGCATGCATAACTGTCCAAAAAGACCTAACCCAGGAAAACAAGCCTTCCAGACAAGTGACAGTGTCTCCCAGTTTAACACCAGACCAGAAGAATGAGGTGTCTGAGATGATCTTCCGGAACCAAGATGTGTTCTTGACAAAACCTGGTCAGACAACTGAGACATATCACCACATTGTCATGAACCCTGCATGTGTGTCTGTGTGTGCACCCTACATGTGTGGGTGTGCACCCTGTGTGTGGGGGGTGCGTGTGCACTCTGTGTGTGGGAGTGTGTGCGCAGCCTGTGTATGTGTGTGTGTGTGTGTGTGTGAATGAAGACGTGCTGATGTTAAAATGATAAGCATAACACACCCCGGTGAGATATTATTGTTCTGATCTGTACTGCAGTGGAGCCTAGAGGTCCCAGCCACAGCCCAGAGCCCCATTGCACCAGGCGCTGGACAGCCCCTGCCCCAGAGACAGGTGTGCCCCCTCCAGAGGACAATTTCTGATCCCACCCCAGGGCAGGGAGCGTGTGCATCATTTCCTGCAAAGATCCCCCAACCCAGTGACTGGCCTTGGGCCAAGCACAAGCCCCGCAGCTCTTGTGCCCCGTTGGCAGACTGGCGTCACTGCCAGTGGTGGGGAACAGCTGGGGTTGCTGCAGATGCAGAATTTCCTGGCTGTGCGTTTCTGCAAGGAGGCCCTGGGCAATGGCTCCTCCCTGCTCCGGGATCTGTGTGGGGCTCAGATGCTCCTTCCTGGAGCGGGGGGGAGGCAGCTGTTATTAAAACGGGCCCTGCCCGCCCTTCAGCTTTGACAGCCCGGCTTCCCAGGAGCTGCCTCGCACACGCGCCAATTAAGCTGCGAGGCCCACTAGGGCCCTGGGTTATGGGAGGGAGCGGCTGCCAAACCACTCGATTCCCCGCCCCTGTGTAATCTCATTATTCCAAGACCTCCCGGCTTCCTCCCTCTCCCCCAAACCCGCTGGCCAGGAGGGACAGTCAGCTCCTCTTGGCTGCTGGGTTAATTCTGGGCTAATTCGATTGCAGCCGGCCCAGATTGGATTACTTGGGCCTCCAGTCCTGGCCTTGATACTCCCCAGGGAGCGGCTGGCGCCTCCTGCCTCAATCAGACACTTCGTAACTGCATGAAACACTCCCTGAGCCCGCGCCCACCCTGGGGCGGGAGCTGGCACGCGGGGCGGGGTGACGCGAGCGGCAGCCAGTGACGTCTGCGCAACCGGCGCCGCTTCCGCCTGGTGAAGCCAGAAAGTCGTTAAACCCAATGGGAACAAATGCCAGCAAGCTGGGAGGGCGAAGCTAGGGCTGGCCAGGGGGACCCAGCCCACGCCCACGCAGGAACCACACAGCCCCAGAGGGAACAAGCAGGGCAGTGGTGGCACCCAGGCAGGAGGGAGGGCACTGCACTGGGCAGCAGGACCCCTGGGTTTCAAGGTTGGCTCCATCCCCAATCTGCTGGGGCTTGGCAAACAACCTGCCCCTCGCCTGGGATGAGCCACGTTCCCTCCCTTCCTTCCTCCACTGAGCCTTGGGGCAGGGACCATCCCTCCCTGTGTCTGGGCAGCGCCCAGCACGGTGGAGCCCCGCTGTCAGGGGCCACCGCAAAAAACGCACTTAGGAATGTCGTTAAAAACCTCCCTGCTGGTGCCCCCAGAGCACAGGGACGTCTCCCCTCCCCCCCGGCCAGCCCCGAGCCGGGGGGAGACCCAGACCCAGACAGAAGTTGTGGTCCCAGCCTGGGGCAGCGGCGAGGAGCCCTGGTGGACAGGGCCAGAGAAGGGCTGGGACCTCAGCTTGACCCGCAGCATCTGTCTCTGGGAGCCTCCCCCAAACCTGGCAATCCCTCTGCCCCCCAGCCCTGGAGCAGAGCGGGGCTCAGGCCGGGTGCTGGGCCACCCCCGGCACTCAGGGCCAGACACTGGGACCAGGCAAAGGTGGTGCTGAGCCCCCCACCGGCAGCTGCAGACAAGCTCCGAGGTCTCTGTGCGGAGCGAAGCCGAGAGGGAGACGCTGTCCAAGGAGCTGCGGCTCAGTGGGGCCCAGTGACCGGGCGCAGGCTAACAGCACCCCAGAGCTGGGAGCACCTCCCGGCCAGGCTCCAGCCCCAGAAGGAGGAGAACACCTGCCCAGCAGCAGCCCCTGGCTGGGGAAACAATCCCCCCCACCCCGACTGGTCAGCTGTGACCAGGTTGGGTACTGGGAGGGCCCAGGAGGGGGCATTGCACAGACGGGTGTGAAGGGGGCAGCACAGCCATATGCACAGGGGCATGGCTGCAAGCAAGAGGGCTCCGGGCGGGGCATGGGGCTGGCAGGTGCACGAGTGTCCCACAAGATGCCCAATGCCAAGCAGCCCTGGGTGGCATGAAGGTGCCCATGGGAGGCGGCGGATGAAAAGGGAGAACAGCCCTTCCCAGCTGCCCGGCCCCTGCAGCACCAGCCGCTGGTGCTCACAGGACACTGCTGTCCTGCCAGGAGAGGTGCCTGGGCCCAGGGGAATGAGCTAGACTGGGCCTAACGCCCCACCAGTCCCTCGGCCGCATGGTCCCACAGGCTCAGTTCTCTCTCCGGTCCCATGCAACGTGGACATGGACTTCACTGCTCACACGACGCGTCCCCAGGCACCAGTGAATCCAGCTGAGCCCCTGGGCCACCCTCCACCACATTCCCAGATGGCTCGGCAATAGGACGAGCGGCAGATCCCGAGCGTCCGCGCGGCAGTGCCAGGCGCTAGGACGAGCGGCACAATCCGAGCGTCCCCGCGGCGGTGCCAGGCGCTAGGACGAGCGGCAGAACCCGAGCGTCCCCACGGCGGTGCCAGGCGCTAGGACGAGCGGCAGAACCCGAGTGTGCCCACGGCGGTGCCAGGCGCTAGGACGAGCGGCAGAACCCGAG
>NC_133773.1:147095574-147098113 GCF_003597395.2 Chelonoidis abingdonii | reverse complement strand
CCCCCCCGCACCGCCCCGCGTCCTGTCTGCCCCTGACTCCCTCTGCCCAGCCCCAAGGCCAGGTCCGGAAACCAGAAACTGGCTGCAGGCACAAGGGGGAAGGGTGTCGCGGGGGAGCAGCGCCTGGCCGAGAGGTGATGGGGTTGTGTTTCCCAGGTGGGCAAACGGAGCCGCACACCTCTCCCTGGCACCTGCCTGGCAGAGCCAGACACTCGTGTGGGAGCAAGCAGGAGAACCTGGCCTGGAAGTCTTGTGTGCGCACCCCAGCTGCCCAAATCAGCTGTAAAACCGCAGTGGGCCCCGCGGGGGTTATCGCAGTGCACACAGTCAGTCTAACAGGGGTGGAGCCCAGGTTCCCAGCCATCCCTGCTCTCAGCTCCTGTGTCAGCCCGACTCCCCTGCTCCCGCCCCCGTCCCCCCTCAGGCCGGGTTCTGCTGAGCCCAGAGGTGCTGGCAGCCAGGGAGACGCGGGCTGGAGCCCCTGGCTGTGCTGACAGGAGCCGTCCCAGAACCTCGTTATCAAAGGCAAAGGGCAGGTAATCGGATTGAGCAAATCCAATCCAGTGCATTAGGCAGGGAATGGAGTCCATTACCAGCCCAGCCCCCAATACGCTCTCACACACACACACACAGACATGCACAGACACACAGATGCACAAGGACATGCACACACACAGACACACACACAGACACGTGCACACACACACACAGACACGTACAGACATGCACAGACACACACAGATGCACACACATAAAGACACACAGACACACGCACACACAGACACAGACACACAGACATGCACAGACACACAAAGACAGACACACACAGACTTGCGCACACAGACACGCACACACACACAGACACAGATGCACACACAGAGACACGCACACACACAAACACACACACACACAGATGCACACAGACACACGCACACACTGACATGCACAGACACACACACACACAGACGCACAGACACACACACACAGAGACAGGCACAGACACACACACACAAATGCACACACACACAGACACACACAGACACACATGCACATACAGACATGCACAGACACACACACAGATGCACACAGACACACGCACACACAGACACGCACACACTGACACACACAGACAGGCACAGACACACACACACAGAGACAGGCACAGACACACACACACAAATGCACGCACACACTGACACACACAGACATGCACAGACACACACAGACACACACACACACAGACAGGCACAGACATACACACACAAATGCACACACACACAGACACACACAGATGCACACACACAGCCCAGCCTTCGCCCCAGCCAGCAAGTCCCCAGCAGCTGTGTGTCAGACAGGCTGTTTCCATCTCTCCGGGCCCTGCCCTGAGAACAGCCAGAGCCAATGGGCCTGCCAGCCCCTGCCACCCTCAGAGCGCCCGCGGAGAACGGAGACAGCACGGCATGGGGACTAGGGGTGTTCACCAGCTTCGCAGCCTCCCACAGGAGGGGAAGGAGGATCCACAGGGAGTGGCTCAAGATCCTCTGCTCAGAGTGGGCCACTACACCAGGTTTGTCATTGCCCTGCCCGAGACCTTTCATGGGACGAGTGCTCAGAGCCTCAGTGCAACGGCTCAGGCCAAACTCAGCAGCACAGTGCCCCAGGCACCACGGTGGGGATTGACACCAGCCCTGCCTGCCAGGGGAGAGCACCCCCTGCTGTTCCCCGCCCCCTGCAGCCCAGCGCCCCCTATCACAGCCCTGCCTGCCAGGGGAGAGCGCCCCCGGCTGCCCTCTGCCCCCTGCAGCCCAGCGCCCCCTATCACAGCCCTGCCTGCCAGGGGAGAGCGCCCCCTGCTGCCCTCTGCGGCCCAGCGCCCCCTATCACAGCCCTGCCTGCCAGGGGAGAGCGCCCCCTGCTGCCCTCTGCCCCCTGCAGCCCAGCGCCCCCTATCACACCTGCCTGCCAGGCGGAGCGCCCCCCTTTGCTGCCCTCTGGCCCCCTGCCAGCCAGCGCCCCCTTCACAGCCCTGCCTTGCAGGTGAGAGCGCCCGCTGGCCCCCTTGCGGTCCCAAGCGCCCCCTATCACAGCCCTGCTGCCAGGGAGAGGCCCCCTTGCTGCCCTCTGCCCCCTGCAGCCCGCGCCCCCCTATCACAGCCCTGGCTCTGCAGGGGAGACGCCCCCGTTGGGTGTGCGCGGGGAGTGCGCACCTGCCACCTAACTAAATCTTCTTCACTTGCTTCTTTTGCTCTCCCGACTACACTGAGCATTGGTCTGCAAAAGCATACACCAGTGTCACCCTTTGGTGTTTTCTGTAAATATCATCAAGCACCACGTGTGAACAAAAAGCGTCTTCGTGGACTCCGTAATTCTTCCCTAGACTGTCAGTTTCTCCATGTGCCATCGCGCTGTGTAACAGCACCTTTGCATTGTCTAGGAATGAGTCTGATATAGTCGTTCAGGTATCTGTTTCATTCTCATGGCACGCACCAGCATGATTCGTCTCGAAGATGCAGTCAACAGACTCTGCCCCTCTGCAGGA
>NC_133773.1:147080718-147092448 GCF_003597395.2 Chelonoidis abingdonii | reverse complement strand
CGGGAATCGGGGTGCTCGGGGGCCCTGCTGTCTGACCCTGTCCCCCCAGGTGTTTTACTGGCGGCTGGGCAGCATGGGGGAGCGAAGGCGGCGCCAGGCCCGGGTCCAGCCGCCCCCGCTGGGGGGGTTGGGGGCTGAGCGACGCAGGCCAGGCTGGGGGGGCTGGGGACTGAGCAATGGAGGCAGAGGCAGATTAGGAGTTTCTGGGGCCTTGGGCCAGAGCAAGTTGGGGCCCCTCCCCACCCTTTCCGCCTGCCAGGGGCGCATGGGCCTCATGCCGCTGGGACCTGAGTGGGGTTGTTCCTCCCTCCTGGGCCCGTCTGTTCATGGGCCAAGCTCCTTGCTGGGCCATTCCAGACCAAGGGTCCATGTGAGGCAGATCCTCCAGCGACAGGAGGCTGCCGCTCTGCAGACAGGAGCAAAGGGGAACGTGTCTGGCCCCTGTCCAGCTGGCGGGACGGGGCCGAGAACCAGCCAGCCAAGCTGGAGAGCGACACACAGATCTCTGTCCCCCAGGGGTACACGGCAACCGCCCATGTACAGTGTGAGAGGCCCCAGCTGTGACCTCGGGGGGACCCACCCCGACACTCAGCTCCACTGCAGGCACCATTCTGCCCTCCGCCACCTGGGGCTTTGCTCCCCCACGACTCCCTGGGGCTACATCTCTGAAGTCCTGCCCCACCCATGCAGCCCACCTTCCTACACCCTAGTGCCCAGCCCCTCGGCCTCAGGACGCCCGCAGGGCTCACAGATTCGCTGCCACTCCGCTCCGTGCAACGCAGAGCTCGGTCGTGGTCAGGCCCAGCAGCAGGTGCATGGCCGAGCTCGTGGAACGAGTCGCAGGCCGGGAAGCACCAGGCCACAGGTACCAGGCTCAGCCTAGAGCCCCTGCTGATTCCTACGCCCCCGTCTTGGCCAGGAAGGTGTTTCTCATGCCGTGGTCAGGCCGAGCAGCACTGGGCCAGGGCAGAGAGCTGGGATCAGTGCCCCAGGAGCCGCTCCCACTGGCAGAGAGCCCCTTGGTAACAGATGCCAGCTTGTGCCCTTCCGCCCCATGTGACACTTCTCGCTATTTGGTCGCTTCTCATGGCCAGGTAGGGCAGCCAACTTTCTAATTGCACAAACCTGAACACCCCTTCCCCGCCCCGCCTCCACTCCACCTCTTTTCTGAGCCCTCGCCCCCCACTCACTCTATTCCCCCCCGTCGTTCGCTCTCCCCCACTGTGACGAAGTGGGGATGGTCTCAGTGTTTTCTCTGAATAGTGTGTGGGTGCCTCAGTTTCCCCTACACCGTTCTTAGGTATCTAGGTGGTGGGATCAGGCGGTGTGATTGTCGCAGAGCCCTAGGAGGCAGGTGTGATGGTGTCTGCACAGAGAATGGCCGACACCCTGTCTGCTGGCAACTGATGGCCTGGGCCCCTCTCCTGCAAGGTGCCAACTGAAGGTTTTGAGAACAAAGAGATGAGGTGACCTCCTGGCCTGGGATGGGAGGAAGGCAGAGGAGGGGCTGGAGAGTTTCAGTTTGGAGCTGGCTGGGGAAATGGAGGGGAGGCCAGACAGGCTCTGGCTTCCCCTGTCCCTCAAGATGGACCTGACTGAGGTGTCCTGTTGTCTGTACCGGCAAGACCTGTCTTGGACTGTGTCCCTGTCATCTAAATAAACCTTCTGTGGTACTGGCTGGCTGAGAGTCAGGGGGAATCACAGAGAGAGATCAGGCCTCAGGAGGGAGTTTGGGTGTGGAAGGGGGTTCGGGCTGAAGGCAGGGGTTGTGTGGGGGTGGCTGAGGCAGGCTCCGGAGGGAGTTTGGTGTGGAAGGGGTTCGGCTGAGGCAGGGGTTGTGGGGTGGGTGCGAGAGGCAGGCTTCCGAGGGAGTTTGGGGTGTGAGGGCGTTCGGGCTTGAGGCAGGGGTTGTGGGGTTGGGGGTGCAGGTGCAGGCTCATGGAGGGAGTTTGGGTGTGAGCAGGGGTTTTGGGCTGAGGCAGGGTGTTGTGGGGTGGGAGGTGCAGAGTGCAGGCTCCGGGAGGGTAGTTTGGTGTGGACGGGTTTCGCGCTGCGAGGCAGGGGGTGTTGTGTGCAGTGCAGATGCAGCTCGGAGGAGTTTGGGTGTGGGAGGGGTCGGGGCCTGAGCAGGGGGTTGTGGGTGGGGTGCGGACGGGCAGGCTCCGGGATGGGAAGTTTTGGGTGTGGGAGGGGTTCGGGCTGAGGCAGGGGTGTGTGGGTGGGGGGTGCAAGTGCAGGCTCCGGAGGGAGTTTGGGTGTGGAGGGGTTCGGGCTGCAGGCAGGTTTGTGTGGGTGGGAGGTGCAGAGTGCAGGCTCCGGGAGGGAGTTTGGGTGTGGGACGGGAGTTCGGGCTGAGGCAGGGGGTTGTGGTGTGGGGGTGCGACTGCAGGCTCCGGGAGGGAGTTTGGGTGTGGGAGGAGTTGGCTGAGGCAGGGGTTGTGGTGTGGGGGTGGCAGACTGCAGGCTCCGGGAGGAGTTTGGGTTGGGAGGGGGTTGGGCTGAGGCAGGGGGTTGTGGGGTGGGGAGTGCAGACTGCCAGGCTCCGGGAGGGAGTTTGGGTGTGGGCGGGGTTCGCTGAGGCAGGGGTTGTGGGTTTGGGGGGGGGGCAGAGGTGCAGGCTCAGGAGGAGTTTGGGTGTGGTGACGGGTTCGGGCTGAGCATGGGGGTTGTGTGTGGGGGGTGGCAGAGTGCAGGCTCCAGGAGGGAGTTTGGGTGTGGGACGGGGTTCGGGCTGAGGCAGGGGGTTGTAGGGTGGGGGGTGCAGAGTGCAGGCTCCGGGAGGGAATTTTGGTGTGGGAGGGGATTCGGGCTGGGGGAGGGAGTTGGGGTGGGGAATGCCAGGTGCAGGCTCCGGGAGGGAGTTTGGGTGTGGGAGGGGGTCCAGGCTGGGGCAGAGCGTTGCAAAGTGGGAGCGGATGACAGGTTTTGGCGGCGCTTACCGCAGCTCCCAGGAAGTGGCTGCCAGGTCCCATGGCCCCTAGCAAATGGGGAGCTGCGGAGCCGGCCCTCAGGGCAGGGGCAGCGCGCAGAGTCTTCCTGGCTGTCCATGTGCCTAGGTGCTGCAAGGACCTGGCGGCTGCTTCCCGGAGCCACGTGAAACCAGGGCAGGCAGGGGTCCTGCCTTAGCCCCAGGCCCCCGCTGCGCCGCTGACTTGTTCCCTATTGGACCAGGTGTCCCTGCCCCATGGCCACCTTATGGCCAGGGCTTTTCCTTGCCTTCAGCTCGCCCCCATGGGCCCCAGCCAAGGGCAGAGGGCTGTGGCGGATTCTCCATCACTGACAGCTGCTCGTCCCAGGCTAGGGGGAGGCGAGGTGAGCTCCGTGCTCCCGGGAATCTCAGCCCCCACTCAGCTTTCTGCTGGGCTCACTGTACTTGGCAAAGGCCAAGCCTGTCCCTGCGCTGGGTGGGGGCGAGAGCCGCCCGCCGTTCTCTCTGCTGCCTGAGTGATCTGTGAGCCCTGCCCTTGGGACGGGTTCAGCACCTGTAGCTTTGGAGCATGTTACAGAACTCGGCCAACATCGTCCCTACATCCCTCCCGCAATGACCATGGCACAGTCGGCAGCCTGTGCCCCCTGGGCCTGAGCGATGCCATAGCAGGAGGGGCGAGCGCAGGGGGAACGATCCCAGCCCAGACCCCCACTCCCCGGGACAGAGGGACCTGAGCTGGGTGCGAAGGCCCATCTGCAGCCAGTGCCCTCCCCCCTCCTCCACCTGGAAGGCTAGTTAGCAATGGGGCAACAATTATTTTTAATGTGCATGTTCCTTTTAGCAGGGTGTGACGTTATTGATATAATCTGGGACCATATAGAACATGGTTGCAACCAAGGTCCTGTAGTGGCACCAAATCTTATGTGAAGGGGGTCATATAAGGTGTCTAAGACCAGGTTATGGGTTGCTGGTTAGGATTATGCTGTCTGGATGTCTGGATCATTTTGTAGTTGAAGTTATAAGTATTGGCTCTATGCCATCTGTATTTTGTATTTGTGCTCTGCTTCTGGGTGACACCCTAGACTAGCTGGTGTCAGCTCTGCCTAGCCTGCTTGATGGCCCATTAAGGACCATCAGCTACACAATTGACCCATTGAGAGGAGGCAGATACGCCTTGTAACTCAGCAAAGTGCAGGAACTTGCCCATGTGACTCCAGACTCCATTTGTCTGTAATTTTCCACAGTAAGAACAGAGGTTGTTACACCTGGAAAAGACTATAAAAGGCTGATGCCTCATCTCCATCTGGCCTTCAGTCCTGCTTCTTACCTCTGGAGGGACTTTGCTACAAGGAAGCTCTGAACCAAAGACTGAATGACCCATCCCAGCTGGGGATGTTCCAGAGACTTGATTTGAACCTGCAGTTTACTCCATCACTGCTACAAGCCTGAACTAAGAACTTTGCCATCACTGTATGTAATTGATTCCATTTAACCAATTCTAGCTCTCATCTCTATCTTTTTCCTTTTATGAATAAACCTTTAGATTTTAGATTCTAAAGGATTGGCAACAGCGTGATTTGTGGGTAAGATCTGATGTGTATATTGACCTGGGTCTGGGGCTTGGTCCTTTGGGATCGAGAGAACCTTTTTCTTTTACTGGGGTGTTGGTTTTCATAACCATTCATCCCCAGGACGTGTGGAACTGGTGGTGATACTGGGAGACTGGAGTGTCTAAGGAAATTGCTTGTGTGACTTGTGGTTAGCCAGTGGGGTGATACCGAAGTCCTTTTTGTCTGGCTGGTTTGGTTTGCCTTAGAGGAGGAAAAACCCCAGCCTAGGGCTGTGACTGCCCTGACTGAGTGATTTGTCCTGAATTGGCACTCTCAGTTGGGTCCCGCCAGAACCACATCGTCACACAGGGGCTATGGAGCCAACACAGGAAAATGTGTCCCTAGCCCCAGTCTGTAGCCAGGCCCAGGAAATAGCTCCGCCGCTGGGCATCCCAATGATCCGGGAAGGCGTGCGAGGAAATCGGCCTTTGAAATAAGTAAAGTTGTTGTGGGAAAATGTCACAGAAGGGGAGAGCAGCAAAGAGTCCTGTGACACCTTATAGACTAACAGAGGTTTTGGAGCATGCTGTAAAACTAGGCAAATCTCCAGCTGAGTTGACGTCCCTCTGGAAGCCCCCTGCGTACCCCTGGCTGAGACTCACTGATCTAGGGACCAGCTGATCTGGGGTAAGTGACAGTCTCTCCAGACTGGGAGTTACGGTGTAAGGGACCATTATCACTCAGTGCAGGTTCTTTGGGTGGAAGAGAGAGTGGGAGTGTCTGTGTCTCCGAGGCGGACTGGTGCAGAGATCCAGGAGTTCCCGTTTATCACTGGCTTGGTGACACCCCCAGCTCGGGGTGTCTGCCCTGTGCTGACAGTGTGTCAGCTCCTAGGCATCAGCAGCTCCAGATAGCAGGACCCCGGGATCGTCACCCCTTAACATTGTCATTGTTCAGCTAAATACAGTCAGCTCCTGAGTCTGTCACCATAAGGCACGTTTCTAACCTGTCGATCTTTCTCGTGCCTCTTCTCTGACTCAGCGCAGGGGCCCAGCCCAGCTGGGAAGGTGTCACAGACGCACAGGACATGCCCACTTGTGGCCCCGTGCGGTCTGTGGGGGGAAACCCCTTCAGTGCAACAGCCCTTCTCGGGGATCCACTCGCTCTCGGGGTCAGGCCCCTCCACCTCCTGGAGCCGCACCTCTGAGCCTTAGCACATCTGTCTCTGCCGTGGGCCCCCTCAGGGAGTCCACACGCTCTGGTCCTCTGGGGCCTCCACTCTCCGAGCAAATAATCCCCCCGCTCCCCCTTTCTCTAACCCGGAGCGACTCTCAGCAGCATAAAAAAGGAGGATTTATTGAGAGTTGAACCCAGCACAGGAAACTGTCAGGGCCTCAGGCCTGGCCTCTCACAATAACAGCACATCCCAGTCCCCCTGCAGCCAGGTGGGCTCTGCCTGCTCCCCCTCTCCAGCCCCGAACCCCCTGCTTCCCAGCTGGGCCTCCAATATCCCCAGCCCCAAGCCCCCCCTCTGTCCATTGGCTTCTCTCCAGGTAAACAGGGTCATAAAGCAGGAAGGCCTGGGTCTCCTCTCCTCTCAGCCCTCCTCTGGCTCCTCTGGCTAGAACCGGCTGGTCAGGTCACCAGGGTCCTCTCCCCGCAGCCCATTGTCCTCCCACTGGCCAGAACCGGCTGTGTCTCCTGAGCTGGGTCTCCGGGTCACCAGTCACTGGGGTCTCCATCCTCCAGGCCGTCGGCCGGGGTCCCGAGCCCCTCTCCGGTCCTGTCTCCCAACAAGCTCCCTCTCCCCTGTTAAACCAGTAACACCCAGGGACACTGAGTCCCACCCCCTCTGCATGCAACCCACTGGAAAACATTGAAAAACTAAGGAAAAAAGAAGAAAATCCCCCACTTCATCACATAAGGGGCCCCCTCTGTACACAGCATGGGGACCAGTCCAGATGTGCGGAGATCCCCCCATATGCAGCACAGGGCAGAGGTGCTTGGGGGCGAATCGGCATGTTCCCCTCAAAGGCCTGACCCCACGCTGCACCCGGCTGAACTCTTGGCCCCAGGGGTCCACCATGCCAGGGGGCATCTCTGCTCAGAGCCCCCAGGAAGGCACTCCCTCCCCCACCCATGTCTCCTGGGGAACGCCCCCAGCCCTGGGGCAGGGGACTGGCCCCCTGCAGCAGACAATGGGTGGGGGATCCAGGTAACCCCCAGCTCCCAGCCGCCGCCCTGGGAGTCCAGGGCTGCCATAAACCCGGGCAGGAGAATGAGCGAGAGATCTGGTGGTGGAAAGCTGCCTCCCCACCCTGCTCCTCTGGCCCCTGCTGTACCCAGAGCCGAGTGCAGGAGCCAACGTGCGATGTCCCAAGCTAGAGGGAGGGGGACAGGCCCTCCCAGCTCCAGGCTGGAGCCCTCTGCATGTGCCACCCCCCCCGGGGCAGCAGCCTCCCCTCACCACCCATGGCTGCTGTAGCGACTGTCCCAATGCTGGGGTGTGGGGCTGCCAACGCTGAGCTCCCCCGTACCCAGTTCCTGTCTCCTCCCCCCAGCTCAGCTGGCGTTTAATTACTTTCCTCAGGAGCCGCTGGGGAGCCAACGAGCTGGAGGGGAGAATGACAGCTCTGCCGGCTCCACTAATTAACGGGGCCCCCAGGGGCTGCGCGTTACTACCTGTCAGGTAGTCAGGTCTCAGCGCCAGACCGAGGGGTGGCACTGACAGCAGCACAGTCCCAGCCTGGGGCCTCTGCGGTCACGCGGCCTCCGGGCGATTGGCACCTGGCAGAGGCAAACCCATCACCCCCCAGCCCATGCCATGCGGCCCTCCCCCCATTAACCCATAGTGACATGGCACTGGGACCAGGCAGCCTTGCATGATGGGAAAGGAGATGCTGACCCGCAGCCCCTGCAGCCCAGTCCTGGGCTCCCTCAGCTCTGCCAGTGCCTCTCACTCCTGACCTGCAGCCCCTGCAGCCCAGTCCTGGGCTCCCCATCCAGCTCTGCCGGTGCCCCTCACTCCTGACCTGCACCCTTACAGCCCAGCCCTGCCCCCCCAGCTCTGCCGGTGCCCCTCACTCCCAACCCGCAGCCCCTGCAGCCCAGTCCTGGGCTCCCTCAGCTCTGCCAGTGCCTCTCACTCCCAACCCGCAGCCCCTGCAGCCCAGTAGGGTGCAATGATGCCTAGCCAGGGCACAAGCTGAGAGCAGAAAGGTAAGGCATATGTTTCTAACAGAGAGCTTTTGGAAAGATTCTCCAACCTTTGTGAGCTAGTCAGGCAGTTTGGGAAGACAAGGATAGTGGAACCTTTTATCTAAGTCTATAAGTTTCCCTCCCTTAAATTGTGTTTCCTGTGTGGAGGTGAAATGTAACAGTGAAGGAAATGTGCCTGTGTTCTTTGCAAGCCCTAGATGGTAAGGCAGACTTGCCCTAGAGGGATGAAATACCTGTCTCCAAAAAGTTTGTCTGTAAAACAGGAATCCTGTATGGACAGGGTAACCTGTGCAAGCAGTTTGTCTGCAAGAAGAAGGTGTGTTAAAAGTGATTTAATGTCAAGAAGTTTTTCAGTGCCTAACAGCCAAAAATTTTCTAATGTTGTGAATATGGAGTTGTCCACTGACTTTCCTTTTGAAAAACTAAAGCCAGGAAGGGTGGTCCTAAGCTTTTGAGGGGTCTCAGATGGAAGTAAAGGTTGCATAAGTTAGTTGTTTTAGCAAAATCCCAGAAACCAAGACAATTCTGGTGCTTGTAGTTTTGCCAGCTTGTTGGGAAAACAATGTTGTTGGAACAAGACATGTGTCCACTGCTAATTTCTGAGTGAGTGTGTGCCCTTGCTTCAGGCATCTAAGGAGAGCGTGGCGTTTACTGGTGTTTCAGAGTGTTACCTACTAAAGTTTTTAGCAAGAAGGAGCAGATACCCTGAACGTGTTGGATGCAGGGAAAGCAAGCAAACTCTCTACCCTCCTATCTAGAAGTCTGTTTGCCTGAAAGGGTATCTCTGTAAAAATCTGGGTGTCCAGCCTTGGAAGGTAGCAGCTTCTGGATGTAAGTGAGAAAAGCTAGTGTCTGTGTTGATGCAAATTGCCTGACTGGCAGGGAGAAGAAGACTTGCTAATAGCTGTAAGGCAGAGAGCCCACCCCATCAGAGGGGTGAATTTGCTAAGCAAGAGAAATCAGTTGGGATCGTGGTGCAGGCAAGGAGACTACAAACTGAGGGGTGTGAAAGTGAATTTAATCAAGGAAGTTTCAGGTTAACCCTAACAGCCAGAAATTTGGTATTGTCCAAAGGTGTGGCCACTGGCATTGACAAACAGATTGTGCTGGACACTTTAATGATTTTTGTAACTAATTTGTTCTAGATGGTGTAGAAGCTGTTAAGAAAAGTTGAGCCAGCCCTTGTAATGGCTTGTACAATGTGCCAGTCTTGTTGGAAAAACTTTGGTGTTGAAGGAGTACATGAGAACACACTTTATGTTAAAAGGCCTTGCTAGTGAGCAGTCTGTTTCACAGTCTATGCCTGTAAACAGTATTGAAACTTTTCTGGGGAAAAGCTAAACATGTTTTAGACCTGATGTGCACAGTAGGAAAGGGGAAAACTGAGGCACACTACCATATCAAACGGCTAAAATGATTGATTCCTACACTGTAAACAACATTAGCCTATCTATGGTTGCATTTAATGTTAAAAGTATTGGGTCCAAAATTACCTGGGCTGGCAGAGCTGGAGAAGATAAGATAGCTAGTTTCTGTTAGCTTCTTGGCAGAGATCCCAGACATACAGGAATTCTGCTGCAAAAGCAGATCCAATCCACTGTTGTTCAAACTAAGTTTTTACCTTGAGTTTGTAAAGAGATTCAATCATGTTATTGAACATGACTTTGTATAAACCATTTCTGTTATACACTGGTATGGCTCTAGCCCAACACTGGCTGTAGTGAGACAGACCCAGGATGGGGGGCTCTTGGGATGCAGTCAGTGATGTCTGTGTCATCCCTTCCTGCATCAATTTTGCGTTTGGGGGTGTGACGTTATTGATATAAACTGGGACCATATAGAACATGGGTTTGCAACCAAGGTCCTGTAGTGGCACCAAATCTTATGTAAAGGGGTCATATAAGGTGTCTAAGACCAGGTTACGGGTTACTGGTTATGATTATGCTGTCTGTATGTCTGTATCATTTTTGTAGTTGAAGTTATGAATATTGGCTGTATACTGTCTGTATTTCAAATTTGTGCTGTAGTTCTAGGTGACACCCCAGACAAGTTGGTGTTAGCTCTGCTTAGCCTGCTTGATGGCCCATTAAGGACCATCAGCTACACAATTGACCCATTGAGAGGAGGCAGATATGCCTTGTGACTCAGCAGGGTGTGCAGAAACTGCCCATGTGACTGCAGACTCATTTTTGCTGTAACTTTCCACAGTAAGAACAAAGAAGTGTTCTTACACCTGGAAAAGCCTATATAAGGCGGAGGCCTCATCTCCATTTGTCTTCAGTCCTGCTTCTTACCTCTGGAGGGACTTTGCTACAAACTGAAGCTCTGCACAAAGGACTGATGACCCATCCCAGCGGGGGATGTTCTCCAGAGACTTGATTTAAACCTGCAGTTTACTCCATCACTGCTACAAGCCTGAACTAAGAACTTTGCCATTACTGTATGTAATTGATTCCATTCATAACCAAATACCAGCGTCCCCCCATACTCTGTGTGTTGCCCCTGATGACTAATGACTGACACGCCAAACTCTGTGTATCATCCTTATTTAAATATTCTCTAATAAACATGTTGACCTGGGTCTGGGGCTTGATTCTTTGGGATCGAGGGAACCGTTTTCTTTTCCTGAGGTGTTGGTTTTCATAACCATTCATCCCCAGGACAGGTGGCACTGGTGGTGATATTGGGAGACTGGAGTGTCTAAGGAAATTGCTTATGTGACTTGTGGTTAGCCAGTGGGGTGATACCGAAGTCCTTTTTGTCTGGCTGGTTTGGTTTGCCTTAGAGGAGGAAAAACCCCAGCCTAGGGCTGTGACTGCCCTGACTGAGTGATTTGTCCTGAATTGGCACTCTCAGTTGGGTCCCGCCAGAACCACATCGTCACACAGGGGCTATGGAGCCAACACAGGAAAATGTGTCCCTAGCCCCAGTCTGTAGCCAGGCCCAGGAAATAGCTCCGCCGCTGGGCATCCCAATGATCCGGGAAGGCGTGCGAGGAAATCGGCCTTTGAAATAAGTAAAGTTGTTGTGGGAAAATGTCACAGAAGGGGAGAGCAGCAAAGAGTCCTGTGACACCTTATAGACTAACAGAGGTTTTGGAGCATGCTGTAAAACTAGGCAAATCTCCAGCTGAGTTGACGTCCCTCTGGAAGCCCCCTGCGTACCCCTGGCTGAGACTCACTGATCTAGGGACCAGCTGATCTGGGGTAAGTGACAGTCTCTCCAGACTGGGAGTTACGGTGTAAGGGACCATTATCACTCAGTGCAGGTTCTTTGGGTGGAAGAGAGAGTGGGAGTGTCTGTGTCTCCGAGGCGGACTGGTGCAGAGATCCAGGAGTTCCCGTTTATCACTGGCTTGGTGACACCCCCAGCTCGGGGTGTCTGCCCTGTGCTGACAGTGTGTCAGCTCCTAGGCATCAGCAACTCCAGATAGCAGGACCCCGGGATCGTCACCCCTTAACATTGTCATTGTTCAGCTAAATACAGTCAGCTCCTGAGTCTGTCACCATAAGGCACGTTTCTAACCTGTCGATCTTTCTCGTGCCTCTTCTCTGACTCAGCGCAGGGGCCCAGCCCAGCTGGGAAGGTGTCACAGACGCACAGGACATGCCCACTTGTGGCCCCGTGCGGTCTGTGGGGGGAAACCCCTTCAGTGCAACAGCCCTTCTCGGGGATCCACTCGCTCTCGGGGTCAGGCCCCTCCACCTCCTGGAGCCGCACCTCTGAGCCTTAGCACATCTGTCTCTGCCGTGGGCCCCCTCAGGGAGTCCACACGCTCTGGTCCTCTGGGGCCTCCACTCTCCGAGCAAATAATCCCCCCGCTCCCCCTTTCTCTAACCCGGAGCGACTCTCAGCAGCATAAAAAAGGAGGATTTATTGAGAGTTGAACCCAGCACAGGAAACTGTCAGGGCCTCAGGCCTGGCCTCTCACAATAACAGCACATCCCAGTCCCCCTGCAGCCAGGTGGGCTCTGCCTGCTCCCCCTCTCCAGCCCCGAACCCCCTGCTTCCCAGCTGGGCCTCCAATATCCC
>NC_133773.1:147073364-147076944 GCF_003597395.2 Chelonoidis abingdonii | reverse complement strand
GGAAGCAGGGCGGGGGCTCCGCAGGGGGCTCTGTCTCGGGGAGCAGGGTGGGGGCTCTGTGGGGGGCTCTATCTGGAGGAACAAGGACTCTGAACAGCTTTGGGGTCATGGTGAGGAATCAGCTGAACAAGAGTCCCCAGTGCGACGCTGAACATGCAAATCTCGGGGAGCAGGGAAACTCTGTGTCCTCAGTGTTCAGCACTGGGGCAACCGCCGCTGGGATCCGGAGCCCGGGCTGGTGCCCACCATTCCCAAAGGACGATCAATCAGGTGGAGAATTGAAGAGACATGACAATGATCAAAGGGTTAGAAAACCTGTGCAGTGTCCCATGCAGTGACCTGTGCAGTGTCCCTGAACCAGCCCCATGCAGAGCCCTGTACATGCCCCATGCCAGCTTGTGCAGCGCCCCCATGCAGTGATCCGTGCACAGCCCCACACCTGCACCTTGCCCGCAGCACAAGGAACCACAGGGAGGCACCCCGCGGTGCAGCCAATCGGGAGAGCTGCCCCCTGCCATTGGCCAGCCAGCCACACGGGTGGGGTCTGGGTGCCAGGAGGGCAGAAGCTGCTGCTCCCGGGCCGGGCTCCGGTGGGGTCTGAACATCGGGTGCCTCCTTCGTCCCGTGACCCGCTCGTGCTCCCTGCCCACGGGCCTGGCCACGGGGTGGCGCCGCCTCCCCACGGCAGCTCGGTCCGGTCCGCGGGTCCGGGCAGGAGCCGGGGGGGCATCCAGGGGCCCAAAAACCTGCCCCGAGTCTGCCCCATGGGGCCCACACCTGGCCCACCCCCCCGCCAACCTGCTTCCCGCCCCAGTCACCCTCCGGCAGCCCCCGGATCCGCCAGGAAACAGCGGCAGCGCAGCGCGCCCCGGTCCTTCCCCGCCCACTCACTGCTGCCCCCGCCTGCTCCCTGCCGCACGGCGCCCCCTGCTGCCCCCGCCTGCTCCCTGCTGTTCACTGCGTCCTCCTATGCCTTCCCGCCACTCCGTGCCTGCCACTGCGCGCCCCTGCAATGCCCCGGCTGCTCCCTGCGCATGGCGTCCCCCCTATGTGCCTCCGCGACAGTCCGTGCCGCACTGTCGCCTACTCCTGCTGTCCCCGGCTGCTTCCTTTGCCGCACGCGCCCCCTAGTCTCCCGCCAGCTCCGTGCCTGCTACGGCGCCCCTCTGGCCCTGCTCGCTGCTCCCTTGCCTGGTCACGGCGCTCCTTCCTTTGCTGTCCCCCGCCTGCTCCTGCTCGCATCGGCGCCTCCTGTCGCCTCCGCTGCTCCCCTGCGCACGCGCCCGTCCTATGCCTTCCGGCTTGCCTCCCTTGCCGCACTGCGCCCCCGCTCCCCCGCCTGCTCCCGCCGCATCGGCTGCCCCCTGCTGCCCCCGGCAAAGTCTCCGTGCTCTGCACGGCGCCCCCTGCTCCTCTTGTCCTCCTCCCTGCCGCACGGCGCCCCCTAGTGCCCCCCGGCTGCTCCCTGCCGGCACTGCGCCTACCTTGCTTGCCCCGCCTGCTTCCTCTCCACAGCAGCGCCCCCTGCTGCACCCCCTGCTCCCTGCCGCCCAGTCGCCCGCCTGCTGCCCCGCTCTGCTTCCTGCTCCCACGCCCCTGCGCCCCCCTGCCTCCCCGCACGGCGCCCCCTGAGTGCCCCCGGCGGCTTCCTGACGTACGCCGCCGTTCCTATGCCCACCTTCTCTCGTTTCCCTGCCCCACTGCGCCACTGCTTGCCCCCGCTGCTTCCTGCCGACACGGTGCCCTGCTGGCCCCCCTGCTCCTCCGCCCGGCCGCCCCCTGCTGCCCCTCCCCCGCCTGCTCCTGCGCACCGGACGCCCTACCTGCTGCCCTCCCTGGCTGGCTTCCCTGCCGGCACGGCACCCCCTGCGCCACCGCTGCTCACTGCCGCACGCCGCCCCTTGCTACTACCCCGCTGCCTGCCGCAGCGCGGCCCCATGCTGCCCGACTGTGGTATTATGCTTAGGCATCGCCTGCTCCCCTGCAAACACGCCCTTGCCCTCCCATATTGCCCCCGGCCTGCTCCCTGCCGGCAACGGCGCCCTGCACACCCCTGCTCCTGCCGCTACGGCGCTCCTGTGCCCCACAAGGCGCCTGCTCCCTGCCAGCACGGCGCCCCCTGCTGCAAACCACCCTGCTCCCTGCCGCACTGGCGCCCCTAGTGCCCTCGCTGCTCCCTCCATACGCACGGCGCCCCGTATGCCTCCGCCTGCTCCCTGCCGCACGGCGCCCCCTGCTGCCCGCCTCCTCCCTGCACTGGCGCCGCCTAGTGCCCCGGCTGCTCCCTGCGCGCGCCACCTGCTCCCAACCTGCTTCCAGCCACACGGCGCCCTGCTGACCCCCCTCTCCTGCCCGCCCGCGCCCCCTCTGCCCCGGCCTGCTCCCTGCTGCATCGGCTGCCGCCCTAGTGCCCGCTGCTTCCTGCCGCAACGGCGCCCTCCCTGGCTGCACACCCCCTGCTTCCTGCGCATGGTGCCCCTGTGCCCCGCCTGCTCTCCTGCCTCATGGCGCCCCCCTGCTCCCTGCCTGCACGGCGACACCTGCTACACCCCCCTCTCCTGCCGCACGGCGCCCCCTGCTTGCCCCTCGCCGTGCTCTCCTGCGCACGGCGCCGCCTGCTGCACCACCCTGCTCTCCTGGCCGCACGGCGCCCCTGCTGCTCCCGCCTGCCTGCTCCCTGCCCGACGGCGCCCCGCTGCCACCCCGCTGCTCCTGCCGCACCGCCCCCCTGCTTGCGCACACCCTGCTCCTGCCGCACTCGCCCTCTGCTCCCGCCTGCTCCCTGCCGCAACGGCGCCCTACGTCGCCCGCCTGCTCCCTGCCGCACGCGCCGCCCTGCTCCCCCGCCTTCCCTGCCGCATGGTGCCCCTAATTGCCGCCCGCTGCTCCCTGCCTCACGGCGCCCCGGTGGCCTGCATTTCTCCTTAGGGGGTGCCGCCCCTGCCGTGGCAGGAAAAAAGCAGGGCGCGGGCATCAGGGGGCGCCGAGTGCAGGTGCAGGGCGGTGTAAACAGAGGACGGCGCCCCCCGCAGCTACACGTGCGGTCAGGTAGCCGCAGCCGGGGGACGCCGTGAGGCAAAGGAGCAGAGCCCGGGGCAACTCCCCTGCAAGGGGGCAAACCAACCCAGGGCAGGGAGCAGGCGGCGGCGCGGCACAGGGGGCCCCGTGCGCCCAATGAGCAGCTTCGGGCAGGCAGGGGCGCCGGTGCGAGAGGCATCCCCTGCAGGGAGAAGCCTGCCGGGGCATATGCAGCACAGGCCGACACGCGCACACACGCACCTCGGAAGTGCCGGGTCGCACACTGAGGGCTCGCGCGGAGCGCGAAAGCCGGGGGCGGCCAGCAGGGGGCCCCCTGATGTAAATCTGCCCGCGAGCGGGAACCCTTGGGGGACGGCAAGGCCGAAGCCCGCAGCTAAACGGAGCATTAGGGGGCCACCGGCCTCTGGGGCGCCTGGGCGGCGGCGTGCGCCCCTGGCGCGGCCCCCGTTGGCACGAGCACAAGAACAAGCTGCATAGCATTATTACAGAGCAGGATGCGGGCAGAGGTGTGATGCCGAAAAGCCCCGCAACGGCGGAGAGA
>NC_133773.1:147069738-147072477 GCF_003597395.2 Chelonoidis abingdonii | reverse complement strand
CTGCTGGGGGAGAGCGCCCCCTGCTGATCTATGACCCGCTCCCTGCGGCCCAGCGCCCCCTAGTGTCCCCCTGGGGCCGCCCTGACTGCCAGGGAGGGCCCCCCACTGAGCCCCGCGCCGGCTGGCCTGGGCCCCGCAGCCCCCTGGGGCCGTACCGCTCCAGGGGGATAGGCTGGCTGGGGGCAGAGCAGTGGGCTCAGGCAGAGGCGTGGGGGAGCCCTGCTAGGGGCAGGCTGGGGGCAGGGTGGGCCCCTCTCCAGTGCCCAGCTGGTGCACAGGCGCAGCGTACCTCAGCCTGGTACCCCCAGCGCCCTCCCCTGAGCCATGGGACAGGGGCTGCTCTGGCCGCGGAGGGGCCCAGGCCTCCCATGGGGTCTTTACAGGCCTGCTGGGACATTGTCCTAGCTGTGGGGGAGTCTCCCAGAAACCTGGGGGGCTACCAGCTGGGGTCATGCCCACAGCCCTGCCAGGTCCCCTGCGCCTGGCACTGGACCCACAGAGTGCGATGGGACCGCAAGGGTCATTCGGTCTCACCCCCGGCCAGGATGCATGTGAACTGCTCTCTGCCTGCCTGGCCCTGACGGCCCCAGGGAGGTGGCATTGGCCACCCCCCACTCCGCTAACACCCACTCCTGGCTCTCCGGAGCACTTTCCCTGCAGCCCCAGCCCTCGCCGCGGAGGTGGGCTCTGGGCGTCTGCAACCCTGCCTGGGCTCCATGCCTGCCCTGGCACCCAGCCACCCACTGAGCGAGGAGAAGCCGGTGGGGAGAGGTGCAGAGCCCCGACCGGGGGTGCTGCCCTGGGCACGGCTCTGTGCGCTGCGGGAAGGACCAGGGTCTGACCCAGGGTCCCTGCTCCATCCCACCCACTGGTGCCCCCATGGTAGTTGCTGGATAAGTATCCCCAGACCTGCCGCTGGGTGCAGGCTGTGGGGTCCTACCTGTCTGTGATGCCTCTGTCCCTGGGCCGTCTCGCCTGCCTGTAAGTTCCCTGTGCCAGTGGCCGTCGGGCGGGGCAGTGGCTGGTGGGGACGAGACTAATGCTGCCTCTCTCCTCTCCTGCCAGGTACCTGCTGCTCCTGGTCCTGCCCATGCAGGTAAGTGCTGCATCCAGCTGGGCACTGCTCTACCAGGCCAAGGGAGAGGGACCGGGGATCCCTCTGGCCCATGGCCCAGCCCAAGGCCCTCTCACCTCCCTTGTGCACCAGGGTCCCAGGCGGCTCTCAAAGCAAAGTGGAGCTGCAGCAGTTTCCTGGCTGAGCCAGTGCCCCGGAGCCCAGCCTGGGAGCTCGTCCCACAGCATCAGGGCTGCCCGGCAAAGGGGACAAACAGCTCGGGGGGGGGGGGCAGTTCCTGTCCCCAGCTCTGAGAGAACAAAGGTGGGGTGAGGAGCCAGGACTCCTGGGTTCTGTCCCCAGCTCTGCAGGGGAGAAGCAAGCAAACGAGTGTGTTTTAAAATGGCTCCATGTAAATGTCCATCTGGGATCAAGGGGCAGATTTACAGGCTGGGGGGCTCTGTCCTGGGAGCAGGGGATGACAAGGAGGTGGGGTTGTGATGGATACTCAGCTGAACATGAGCTCCCAGCATGGTGCTGCTGTTATCCTGGGATGCAAACAGGTGATTTCCCCTCTGGGGCGGGCACTGCTGGGATCCTGTGCCAGGTCTGGTGCCCACAGTACAGGGAGGCTGGTGGTAACTGGGGAGGGTCAGAGAAGAGCCCCGGGAAGGACTGAGGGGCGAGGAACCTGCCCTGAGTGCGAGACCCAGGGTGCTCGTCTGTCTGGTTTAACACAGAGCAGGTTCGGGGCACCGTGATCCCAGCCTGCAGGTACCTGGGGGGCCCATCAGCCTAGCCTGGGACGGTCGAACGCAGGCCAGTGGCTGGACGCTCAAGCTAGAGTCTGCCTGGAACCAAGGGATCTACCAGTGAGGTTGGGACCCTTGGACCATTTCCCAAGGGCACGTCTACACTAAACCGGCTCCGCGGCCGTGCTTCAGGGCAGACCGGGGGGTGCTCCCGTGGCTGCGGAATACCCCCCGGAATACACGGGAGCAGCTGGGCCGAGGGAGGGTCCTGCCGCCTGCTGAGCTCCATCCATCACTGCTGCCTGCTTTCTTGGCAGGTCTGTCCGGGCCATGCCAGGGGCCCGACTGGAGGATCCCAAGGGGCCCATCCGGCCTTGGAACCCCTGAAGTGGCACGGGGAGGCTGGGTCCCACTAGTGGCTCTGCCCCTGGCTCCTCCGGGACGTGGGCCTGCCCCCTTCCTTCTCTGTTGTCCGGGGGCTCCCTGGCCGGGCTATGGGGGGCGACGCTGTGTTCCTTCCCCGGGGAGGAAGGCTGGGGCTGCCCCAAGGCGCTGGGGGTTGGGAGGTCTCACGGGGCTCATCTGTCCAGTGAGCGCGCTGACGAGCCCACGTCATGCCTGTCGCGGCCACCGAGCCTGCCACGCAAATGCGTTGGGTGCAGCTGGCCTGGAGCCCTCGCCATGGCCAAGGGACTGGAGCTGGGGCACGAGGCCAACGGGGGACCCCGGAGTGAGGGAGGCAGGGCCAGCAGCTTCCCCACCCCTACGGTCCTCTGGCCAGGAGCCTCCCCTGCCCCCCTCTGGGCCCCCTGCAGCCGGGACGAGTGGGACCCTGATCCCACTCTTGGCAGCACAGCCAGGTGCCCCCCCCCCCTGCTGCCCCGGAGATCCTGGCCCTTCAGGGTGCGGGTGGCTGTCAGCAACTTCTGCCTC
>NC_133773.1:147059525-147067357 GCF_003597395.2 Chelonoidis abingdonii | reverse complement strand
GGGGGGGTGCGCCTCAGGGCGGGGGTGTGGGGGGGCGCACGGTGAAAGTTTCACCTGAGGTGTGAAACATCCTTGCACCTGCCCTGCATAGGATCTCCCGGTGATTGTGCATGAGCGAGGACCTGGGATTTGATGCAGCTTCCCAAGGCACCATGGCCACATGGTTGGTAGCACGAGCTGGCGCGTGTGTCTCCCGGCTGCTGTCCGCTGTCCCCACCCCCTCTGCTGTCTCGGGCTGGGTGCGGCACTGAGCCAGACCTCCCAGGAGCGTCTGTGCAGCCCTGGTGGGTGGAGGGCTCCTGGCTGGCAGCACAGCTCCTGGGCAGCCTCATGGGCACAAGGACAAGAGTCTTAGTCTCAACAGCTAACAAGCTCCCTGAGCCAAAGACAATTAACCCTCGTACAGAAGAGCCAGGAACAAGATGCCCGGGAACCAGCGACACCGGCCCCAGCAGCGCTCCAGAGGCCGAGCCTTCGGGCCAGCACAGCTGGTGGCAGAGACACCCGACCAGACCCAGGAGGGCTGGGACACCCCAAGAGCTGCTGGCAGTGCAGGACACCCCCCATCACTGACTGTGAAACATCCCTGGGCCAGGTGGGGGATCCACCTTGGCAGCACAACAGGGCCTGGAGCAAGGGCGGGGCGGAAGACTGGAGGCTGCCTGGCAGTTTGGGACCTGGCCTAGGACACCTGGTCAAGCATCCTGCTCTGCCACTGAGCTCCCTGTGCCCTTGGGTGCGTCATGCAGTCTCTCTGGGCCCTTCTAACATCTGCCCCACTGCTTGGGGGAGCGTGTGGGGAGGCTCCGGCACTGTGCTGATGGCACAACCTAAGAGCCGTGATTGGAAAGCCCCAGGGTTTGGGGGACAGCAAATTTGGTTCTTGCCCCCTGGGGGTGGCTGGCCCTTGTGCGTCCTGGGGCGAGCAGGGCGTGGGCTGCAGCAGTGCGGGGCTGTCATTGCTGCTCATGACGAGAATGTTAAGGCTGCAAAGTCGAGCCCCCAGAACTGAGCACAAATGAGGCATCAACTGCTCTCAGTTCTGGGCCCCAGAGAAACCACTGCGGGAAAGTCCTGCTCAGTCCCTGCAGCCCTGGGCTGGAGCATGGCCAGTGCAGGTGGAATCTTTGGAGAATTTAGCTGCTGGACACTAAAAAAGCTCTGCTGAGCATGTGCAGTTGGGAACTCTTTTCGGAGCCGTATAACTTGGCCAGATTTTCACAAGGCACCTACAGTTATAGAATCACAGAATCCTAGAATCTCAGGGTTGGAAGGGACCTCAGGAGGTATCTGGTCCAACCCCCTGCTCAAAGCAGGACCAGTCCCCAACTAAATCATCCCAGCCAGGGCTTTGTCAAGCCTGACCTTAAAAACCTCTAAGGAAGGAGATTCCACCACCTCCCTAGGTAACCCATTCCAGTGCTTACACCCTCCAGTGAAAACGTGTTTCCTAATATCCCATCTAAACCTCCCCCACTGCAACTTAGACCATTAGTCCTTGTTCTGTCATCTGCCACCACTGAGACAGTCTAGAATCCATCCCTCTTTGTAACTCCCTTATATAGTGAAAGCAGCTATCAAACCCCCTCATTCTTTCTCTCTGCATGACGTAAACAATCCGTTCCTTCAGCTCTCCTCATAATCATGTGCTCCAACCCCCTATCATTTTCATTGCCCTCCACTGGACTCTTCCAATTTTTCCCATACCTCTTTAGTTGTGGGCCCAAAACTGGACTCAATATTCAGGGCTGGCCTAGCCATTTTGCCGCCCAAGCACGGCAGGCATGCCACGGGGTCGCTTCTGCGCTCGCCATCCTGCGGCTCCAGTGGTCCTCCCGCAGACGTGCCTGCGGATGCGTCCACCGGAGCCGTCGGAACCAGTGGCCCTCCGCAGGCACATGTGGGATCCACGGCAGCCGGCCTGCCGCCCTCCCGGCAACGGCAGAGCCGCCCCGCCTGCATGCCGCCCCCAAGCACGCGCTTGGCATGCTGGGGCCTGGGTTCCCTGACAATACTCCAGGTGAGGCCTCACAGTGCCGAAATAGAGGGATAATCACGTCCCTGATCTGCTGCAATGCCCCTACTGTATAACACCCAATATGCCGTTGGCTCCTGTGCAATCAGGGGCACACTGCGACTCTATCCAGCTTCTCATCTACTGTAAACCCCAGGTCCTTTTTTGGCAGAAACTGCTCTTAGCCAGTCGATCCCCAGGCCTATGAGCATTGAATG
This sequence comes from Chelonoidis abingdonii, assembly GCF_003597395.2. Classification (NCBI taxonomy): domain Eukaryota; kingdom Metazoa; phylum Chordata; order Testudines; family Testudinidae; genus Chelonoidis; species Chelonoidis abingdonii. The sequence goes on along the minus strand of NC_133773.1, from coordinate 147,065,125 downwards.
GATTTCTCCTAATGCAGGCTCTGCATTTCCTTGTTGAACCCATCAGATTTCTTTTGGCCCAGTACTCCATTTTGTCTAGGTCACTCTGGACCCTTCCCTACCTCCAGCGTACTCTACTTCCTCCCCACAGCTTAGGTTGACATCTGTGAAACTTGCTTGAGGGTCAATCCTCCCATCATCCAGACCATTACGACGATATTGGGAACAAAACTGCCCCCAGGACGGGACCAGTTGGGGCACTCCGCTTGGAACTGGGCTGCCAACTAGGCCATGGAGCCATTGCTTCACTACCCGTTGACCCCGACGATGTTAGCCAGCTTTCTATCCACCTTATAGTCATTCATCCAGTCCATACTCTTTAACTTGCCAGCAAGAATACTGTGGGAGACCATATCAAAAGCTTTGCTAAAGTCAAGGAATAAACACCCCACGCTTTTCCCCTCATCCACGAGCCAGTTATCTCCTCATAGAAGGCAGTAGGTTAGTCAGGCATGACTTGCCTTGTGAATCCAGCTGGACTGTTCCTGATCATTTCCTCCTCCTCTTAGTGCTTCAGAATTGATTTCCTTGAGGACCTGCTCCTGATTTTTCCCAGGGACTGAGGTGAGGCTGACTGCCTGTTAGTTCCCCAAATCCTCCTCCTTCCCTTTTTCAATATGGGCACTACATGAGGCCTTTTTCCGGTCATCTGGACCTCCCCAGCTCACCATGAGTTTTCAAGATATATGGCCATGGCTCTGGAATACATCCGCCAACTCCTTTAGCACCTCAGATGCGGATCGGCCCATGGACTTGTGCTCGTCCGTTTTCTAAATAGTCCGGACCACTTCTTTTCTCCACAGAGGCTGGTTCCCTTCTCCCCATACTGTGCTGCCCGTGGCGCCGCTCTGGGAGCTGCCTTGGTCTGTGCATACTTAGGGGGCAAACAAAGCCATGAGTACTTCAAGCTTTTTCCACATCATCTGTCGCAGGTTGCCTCCCCGTTCAGTAAGGGCTGTAGCAAGCGGTGGATACCACAGCTTGCTAGGGAGGCCCTCCCCTACCCAGCTTGGGCGCAGTCAGAGGTACCTGCGCCCACCCCTCAGAGGTCACGCGCGCAAACCCCGGCAGTATAAAAGCTCACCGCAGAGCTCAGTGGAGAACCAGCGCCCCAGGAAGGAGGGACCCCCCCCCCCAAGGGGGGGGGGACGTCTGCGACCGAACGCTCCCTCATGGGGAGACAGCAAAGGCTGTTGCCTGCCAGAGTCGCACCGGGCCAGCCGAGCCTGCCCTCGGTCGTTACCCGGGGAGGACTGGCCGAGCCTGCCCCTCGTTCGTACCCGGAGGATTGGCTGAAGCCTGCCCCTCGTTCGTTACCACCGGGAGGACTGGCTGAGCCTGCCCCACACTCATTACCCCGGGGAGGACAGCCACAGCCTACCCCTCAGTTGCGTTACCCCGGGGCAGATGGCTGAGCCTACCCGATGTCGTTACCCCGGGAGGACTGGCGAGCCTACCCGCGTCATTACCCTGGGGAATAGGACTGGCCGAAGCCTACCCCGCGCCCGGTACCCGGGGAGACTGGCTGAGCCTACCCTGGCGCTCGTTACCCCGCGGACTGGCCGAGCCTACCCTGATCCTCGTTACCCGGGAGGATGGCCGAGCCTACCTGACCTCGTTACCCGGGGAGGACTGGCTGAGGCCTACCCGCGCGCGTACCCGGAGGACTGGCCGAGTCCTACTGATCCTCGTTTACCCAGAGACTGGCCGAGCCTACCCGCGCCCGTTACCCCAGGACTGGCCGAGCCTACCCCGCGCCTTGTACCCTGGAGGACTGGCCGAGCCTGCCCTCGTCTCGTTACCCCGGAGAGACTGGCCGAGCCTGCCCCTCATTCCTATCGTTACCCTGGGGAGGGACTGGCCGAGCCTGCCCCGCCACTCATACCTGGGGGACTGGCCGAGCTACCCCTCGCTCGTTACCCGGAGATGACTGGCTGCAGCCTGCCCCGCACTCATTACCCCGCGGGAGGATCGGCCGAGCCTGCCCCTCTTTCGTTACTTCCAGGGTGGGACTGGCCGAGCCTGCCCCTCGTTCCGTTACCCTGGGGAGGACTGGCCGAGCCTACCCCGCCCTTTACCCCGGGGGAGGACTGCCGGCCTGCCCCTCGTTCGTTACCCCGGGGAACAGGCCGAGCCGTGCCCCTGTTCGTGTACTCCCGGGAGGACTGGCCGAGCCTCCCCGCGCTCGTTACCCGGGGAGGACTGGCCCAGCCGGCCCCTGTTCTGTTACCCGGGAGACTGGCGAGCCTACCCCTCGTTCGTACCCCGGGAGACTGGCTGGGCCTGCCCCACTCATTCCCCGGAGGACTGGCCAGCCTGCCCTCGTTGCGTTACCCGGGGGACTGGCCGAGCCTGCCCGCTCGTCGTTACTCCGGGAGGACTGGCCGAGCCTACCCCTCGTTCGTTAACCGGGGAGGAGCTGGCGAGCTGCCCCCGCACTCATTACCCCGGGGAGGACTGGCCGATGCCTATCCCCTCGTTCGTTTACCGGGGGGGACTGGCTGAGCCTACCCGATGCTCGTTACCCCGGGGAGGACTGGCCGAGCCTACCCCGCGCTCATTACCCCGGGGAGGACTGGCCGAGCCTACCCGATGCTCGTTACCCCGGGGAGGACTGGCCGAGACTACCTCACTTCAGCTACCCCAAGGAAGAGCCAAGCCTGCCGCTTGCCCACTACCCTGAGGAGGAGCCGAGTCTACCATCCACTACTTACCCAGAGGAACCGATGGTGTTTGAGACCGCCAGCGACGCTACCACGACTCAGGTACCCTAAGAGGGGGAGTGTGGAAGTAGCCCGGGGGCAGCCGACCCCAGTCTGGCTGCAGCACTGCCAGAGCCAATGTCAGTGTGTTGCGACCAGGATCCCCACTGACAGCAGCGACTCCACACCGCTGCTAGGGCCCCGGGCTGGGACGCAGTGGAGTGGGAGGGCCTGCGTCCCCTCTGCCACCTATTCCTTGGGTGGCAGACTCCCCCTTCTCCCTGGCCTGGAGAGGCTAGGGCCTCCTGATATTGGAACTACTGACTCAGCCCCTGCCCAAGGGCCTGAGTCCCTGACTGTTTGCTTGCTGCCCTGCCCTGCCCTAGGGCCTGGGCGGCTATCTGAACTATTGGCTCAGCCCCTCTGCTGAAAGGGCTGAGCCCCTGACCGTGTGCTGGCCGTCCCACACTGCCGCAGAGCCTGGCCTGCCAGCGGACTAGAGCAAGGCGGTGGGATACCCCACAGCCCCGCTGAGGACACACCGCGGCAAAGCCGCACTACAGGGCCCCACACTTTCCCATGCTAACATACCTGCAGAAACCCTTCTTGTTACCCTTCACATCCCTTGCTAGCTGCAACTCCAGTTGTGCCCTGGCCTTCCTGATTACACCCCTGCATGCTCGAGCAATATTTTTATACTCCTCTCTAGTCATCTGTCCAAATTTCCACTTCTTGTAAGCTGCCTTTTTGAGTTTAAGCTCAACGAGTTTAAGCCAAGCTGGTCGCCTGCCATATTTGCTATTCTTTCTGCACATCAGGATGTTTTGTTCCTGCAACCTTAAAATACATCCCTGACCCAAGGGCAACTTGCCGCCAAATGTCAGATGCCTGTTCCTCAGCCTAGTGGCACTGACATATCCACAGAGTGGTTGTGAGCCAGCCTAGCCCCTCCTCCCACCGGCTGAATCACATGTGATTGGCATGAGACCCAGTGATATTCCACAGTACCAGGTGGGTTTTCTGGTGGAGACGCTCCAGTCCCACTTTCCGGCTTCTGTCTGCAAACGTGGCACCTTTGTGAAAATGGAAGCTGAGATTTTCCACAACCTCCTGCCCGAGCAGCTGGGGCTAAAGCGAAGCACCAAATAGCCCCAGATTTGTGACACAGCAGAGAGAACTGAAGACAGACATGACGTCCAGCTCAGCTGTGTCAGCGGATGTGGCCTGAGGCAGGCACCGGGCCGGGGAAATTTCGGCCTAAATGGGTGAAATTTGGCCACTGAGAATGGGGTGTTGCCACTGGAAGCTTCATGGAGCTGTTCCTCTGGAGTCACTGCCAGTCCCCCAGCTGTAACCCCTGGGGCTGGCAGAGACAGACCCTGGCACTTGGCGAGTGGATGCAGGGCCACCTTGACCATGCCAGGCAAACGGGGCCAGAGCCAGAGCAGAATGGCTAGGTGGAGAGGCCAGGGCAGCGGCTGGAGTCAGACAGTTCCTGGGCCTGGCTGGGCCAGCATCCCAGTCCCCACACCAGGGTTCCAGAGGAACTCCCCGGGCCTGGCATCCCGGGTGACCAGTCTGCAGGAGGGGCAGGAAATGGAGCATGTGCCTATGGGCCTGCTCAGGAACGGATGGGGGCCCCATTTGGGCAGGGCCTTGGGGAGGGACACTGCCTGGGGGGAGGGGACAGAGACCTGTTTGGGGCTGGGTAGGTCCCTGGCTGGGAGGGTGCTCCCTGGGCAGACAGGCTATGGGCCTGGACAACATCTGCCCTTTGTCTCCTCATGCTGTGAGGGGCTCAGCATGCCCCAGCCCTCCTCCAGAGGGGCCTGACCCCCAGAGCTGCAGTGGGGAGCCAGGCCTGCCTTTCCCTGCAGGAGTCTCACCAGACAGCGGCCGACTTCCGCCTCTACGTGGAGAACCGCACACAGCACCTGGACAAGGTGAGCCGCCGGCACGTCCGTGTCTACCAGCTCTACAGCCGCAGCAGCAGCGGGCACCTGCAGGTCCTCGGCAAGCGGGTCCGTGCCAATGGGGAGGACGGCAACAAATACGGTGCGGGCCTGGGGGGACCTCGGGGGAGGGAGCTGCACCACATGTCCTACCCCCAGAGCTCCCCTGGAGCAGGGGAGCCCGACTCTGCCCTACATTGGAGGCTGCTCAGGAGGGGTCCGTTGGCCGGCGCCTCCTAATTCTACAGCCACCATTGCCCCAGCCCAGGGGTGCCAGCGAACCCGGCCCGGGCCCATGCCCCTGCTCCCTTTGGAGCTGGCGATCCTCCCCACCCGCCCCCACAGGCAGCCGGAAGCTGTGGCTCTCAGGGCAGGAGGCAGATTCCAGCCATGCCCTCCCACTCGGGCCGCGCCCGTCTGCACCACCGCTGGCAGCTGCTGGAGAGCAGCGGGCGGCTGCGCCCACCAACTGCCCAGTAAACACCTGATAACGCAGCTCCTTATCCTGCAAACCAGCCGGCCCCACCAGCTTCCCAGGCCATCCTGGCAGGGGCCCAGGAATGCCGAGTATCCCAGCCACGCAGCTCGCACGCCAGCAGGGAGCTGCACGACCTTCTGGCCTGGGCCATGCTGCACCCACCCTGCAGCCCGAGCCCCCGGGAACTGCACCAGGGCTCAGCAGGAGTCTGGCAGCTGGAGACTTGCTCTGCTGGAGCAAGCACAGAGTAACAGGGCCCTGTGAGCAGGCAGCCAGCTCCCCCCAGCTCTGCCGATGCCCCTCACTCCTGACCCACAGCCCCTGCTAGCCCAGCCCTGCCCCCCAGCTCTGCCGGTGCCCCTCACTCCTGACCTGCAGCCGCTGCTAGCCCAGCCCTGCCCCCCAGCTCTGCCGGTGCCCCTCACTCCT
>NC_133773.1:147021191-147058868 GCF_003597395.2 Chelonoidis abingdonii | reverse complement strand
GAGCGCAGGCGGGGTCTGAGGAGGCGATGACGGCCGGGCACAGGAACGGTGGGTCTGGCCACGCGCACAGGTGGGGGAACGATCCACAGAGCACCTAGTCAGGCCTACAGCGCAGGCCCAGAGGCCCTGCAATGCTGTCAATTCGTGGAACCCCCCCAGACAGGCGCCGCAAGCGGCAGGCCCCCTACCACGGCGAGTCGGGTTACTTCCTGGCGGCTCCCATGCCCGTTGACTTGTGGCTAGGCCCCCTCACGACCGGAGGGGCGGCTAGTTGTCTCATGTGCTCGTCACGGATAGCCAGACTGGGCCCCACCAGCACTGACGTGACGAGGGAAAAGGCAACCGGGGCAGCGGTGATCTGGGGAGCTCACTGGAGATTGAGGCAGTTGTGCCTCCGGAGAGGGCAGCACCTGTCAAAAACACGTTTGGTTTTAACTCCTCTGTGCTGCATGTAGGCACATTGCTGTCTTTTGGCTGCATGCGAAGAGGACTATTAGGGTCAGCCCTCATACTTGCCCAACACTTTCCCCTCCTGCCATGCCAGACAGTACGCTCCGGGTGTCCCTTGATTGCGAATGCTTCCCAAGCTCGCCTCCACAGCACACGGGCAAGGACCAGGCGGAGAGTTAGATGACTGAGATGGGGGCGGGGGGAGCAGAGATGATAGCCTGCGAGCCCCAGCCTGGCCAAATCCAGGTCAAAACTAGCTAGGATTGTGGAGGGCTGCGGTCAGATGGAGGGCACCGGCAATGCTGCAGCCCAGGGCTGGCGAGCAGGGCTGCAGGTCGGGAGTGAGGGCACCGGCAGAGCTGGGGGGGCCTGGGCTAGCAGGGGTTGTGGTCAGAAGTGAGGGGACGGCGAGCGGGGCAGGGCTGGTTCAGGAGTGAGGGGCACTGGCAGAGCTGGGCCGCCAGGTTGGCCTGTAAGCGCGGTCAGGAGTGAGGGCCACGCGCCTGTGCTCCCTGCCCCCTTCCTGTGTCCCACATCCCCTCACCCCCAATCCCACCTGCATCTCACATCCCTGCCGTTCTGCATCCTCACGGCCCCCCCATGCCTGCCTGAGTCTCTCTCTTTCCCCCAGCTGGACGGGCAGAGCCAGGGCTGCGTCTTCGTAGAAGAAGTCCTGGAGAACAACTACACGGCCTTCCTGTCGGCCCGGCACCGGGGCTGGTACCTGGGTTTCACCCGCCAGGGGCGGGCACAGCGGGGGCCAAGCACCCACTGGACCCAGCGCGAAGGGCACTTCATGAAGAGGCCCCCCAAGGGCACCGGGGGCGAGGGGCAGAGCCCATTCCGCTTCACCGCCCTCACCCCGTGGACTAAGCAGGCCCCGGGGCCCTAGAGGCAGGGGCCCGTGCCCAGCCAGTGCCCCCAGGCCGTGCCCAGCTCAGCACGGCGAGGAGATGGGCTCCCAGCATGCAGTTCTGCTTCAGCCACGCCATGGGGGGGGACACAGGTGGTGCCCCACATGTCGGGAAGCGAAGCGGTGCATGCTGGGAATGCTGGTCCCATGGGCCGGACACGGGAGAAGGAGTGTGTGTGGTCCCACAGCGCAGGGCATGGGTTGGGTAGTGCTGCCCCACAGCCCGTGGCGGGGGGGGGTCACCCCACATGCCGCACAGGGGGCCAGGCGGTGCCCCACAGCCCGTGACAGGGGTCACCCCACACACCGCACAGGGGCCAGGCCCTGCCCCACAACCCGTGGCAGGCGGGTCACCCCACATGCCGCACAGGGGGCCGGGCCCTGCCCCACAGCCATGGCATGTGGGGTCACCCCAAATGCCGCACATGGGCTGCCTCACAGAAGGGCTGGTTTCGTCCTGCCGGAGGGGCAGGCACAGGGCACCAGGCTGCTGTTAATTATTGTTACTAGGACTAGTTGGTGGGGTTAATTTAATTAAATATTGCCGTGCTTAGCATGGGTGTCGGGCCTGGGCATCTGCTTCTCTCCCCTTGCGTCTGCTGCACCTGGGGAGGGGCTGGGCTGGCCTAGGGGCCAGCTGGGCATGGCCCATGCCCACAGAGCTCGCTAGGCCAGCCGGGGGCAGTGGGGAGGATGGAAGGGGTGGGAATCGGGGAGGTTTGCCTGGTGGGGGTAAGTATTGCTGAGTGGGGAGGGGAGAGGCTGGAGGAGTGGGGGGGCAGGGGAGTTATGGGTGGGGTGTGGCAGGGAAGGGCAGATTTGCTGGGTTGGGAGGGGAATGTGGGTTGGGGGATGGCAGGTATTGCGGGGTGGGGAGGGGCATCCCCTGCTCTCTGGGCACACCCAATAGTGTGTCCTGCCTGTTTGTCCTGCTCCCCACAGCGGGGCAGGGGTCCCACTGGACAAGCCGTGGGGGGAGGGCGGAGCAGCCCCTGGCCTGGGCAGCGCGAGTCCCCAGAGTGTCCCAGCGGGGCCATGGGCGGCCTGGTCCCTCGAGGGGCCCTCGCCACTGGCCTGCGCCAGAGCAGTAGCCGCCATCTGCCCTGCCCGCCTGGGGCCAAGGAGGGGGGCAGGCACCCAGGCCTGCCAAGTGCCAGGGGGCTTCTTGGCATGAGCCCTGGCGCCCTCCTCGGGAGTGGGCCTGGCACCAGGCCGGGGCCTGCAGCACTCACTCAGCATTAATTGATCCTAACGAGCTGGAATGTTTGCCCGGCTGCCGTGGCGCAGACGCACGGCTGGTGTCCTGGGAGCTGCTCAGCCGGCCTGGGGGTCGCAGGGCAGCTCCCCCCCCACCCCTGCACACCCAGTACTCCCAGGCCAGGCCAGCCTGCTGCCGGGGCCAGGGCGGGCCATGCCCTTCTGCCAGTGAGCCCGCACTGACCCGGCCCTGTAACGCGTGCAGGGTTCTCCACGCAGCCTGGCACTGCAGCCTGGGCACGGGGAGCTGCCCAGCACTGAACCCCACGTCACCGCTGCTGCCAAGCATGTGGGGAGGGATCTGGGGGGTGGGGGGGAGCCACGATGTGGGAATTATGTATGCTGTTTGTATGAAGCCTGTGTGTGCCTCAGTTTCCAGCATGAGCGGCAGCCTCGGTGTGGGGACGGGGTGTGACGATGCGGTTCTGGCAGGGCCCAACTGAGAGTGCCAGTTCAGGCCCAATTGCTCAAACAGGGCAGTCACAGCCCAAGGCTGGGGTTTTTCCACCTCTAAGGCAAACCAAACCAGCCAGACAAAAAGGACTTTGGTTTCACCCCACTGGCTAACCACAAGTCACACACACAACTTCCTTAGACACTCCAGTCTCCCAGTATCACCACCAGTCCCACTCATCGTGGGGATGAACGGTTATGAAAACCAGCACCCCAGTAAAAGAAAAAGGTTCTCTCGATCCCAAAGGACCAAGCCCCAGACCCAGGTCAACAGACAAATCAGATCTTACCCACAAATCACGCTGTTGCCAATCCTCTAGAATCTAAAATCTAAAGGTTTATTCATAAAAGAAAAAAGGTAGAGATGAGAGCTAGAATTGGTTAAATGGAATCAATTCCATACAGTAATGGCAAAGTCTTGGTTCAGGCTTGTAGCAGTGATGGAGTAAACTGCAGGTTCAACTCGAGTCTCTGGAGTACATCCCCCGCTGGGATGGGTCATTCAGAGCTTCAGTTTGTAGCAAAGTCCCTCCAGAGGTAAGAAGCAGGATTGAAGACCAGATGGAGATGAGGCATCAGCCTTTTATAGTCTTTTCCAGGTGTAAGAACCCCTTTGTCCCTACCGTGGAAAATTACAGCAAAATGGAGTCTGGAGTCACATGGGTTTTGCAGCAAGTCCCTGCACTTTGCTGAGTTACAAGGCGTATCTGCCTCCTCTCAATGGGTCAGTTGTGTAGCTGATGGTCTTTAATGGGCCATCAAGCAGGCTAGGCAGAGCTAACACCCACTTGTCTGGGGTGTCACTCAGAACTGCAGCACCAATTTGAAATACAGACAGCATACAGCCAATACTCATAACTTCAACTACAAAATGATACAGACATACAGACAGCATAATTATAACCAGCAACCCATAACCTGGTCTTAGACACCTTATATGACCCCCTTTACATAGATTTGATGCCACTACAGGACCTGCATCTGACATGCATCTGACAAAGAGGGTATTCACCACGAAAGCTCATGCTCCAAAACATCTGTTAGTCTATAAGGTGCCACAGGATTCTTTGCTGCTTTTACAGGACCTTGGCTGCAACCATGTTCTATATGATCTCAGATTATATCAATAATGTCATGGGGGGGCAGCCTGTGCTGCAGGGGCCAGCTGGAGTGAGCAGCTCCCGGCAGCTGGGCCTTAGCTCTCGGTTCAGTGGAGTTGAGATAACAGGGCTGATTCAACCACTGAGCCTTTAACACCAGCCGCTGAGCACTGTGGCCCCCACACCAGCTCGAGGCAAAGGCCGGGGGCTGCTGAGGGCTCCAGTGCCCAGCTGAACTGGGACAGAGCAAGCTCTGAGGGACGGGGCTGGGGGCTCTGGGCTGACCAGGCCTGGCTAGGCTGGCTCCAGTTGCCCAATAACCCCACCTGGCTGCGCCCCCTGCCCGTGCTAAGCGAGGGGCATTCACCCTGCAGAGCGAGCCAGGCTCCCCCGGCATCTGGCTCCATGAGACTCATGGTAGGGCAGGGGGCTGTAGGCCCAGGGGCCACGTCTAAAGTGTCACAGAGTGTGGGGGAGTCAGGGCCCTGCACCCCCGGCCTCCTGCGATTCCCCCTGACTCTCAGCCAGCCAGTACCACAGAAGGTTTATTTAGATGACAGGGACACAGTCCAAGACAGGTCTTGCCGGTACAGACAACAGGACACCTCAGTCAGGTCCATCTTGAGGGACAGGGGAAGCCAGAGCCTGTCTGGCCTCCCCTCCATTTCCCCAGCCAGCTCCAAACTGAAACTCTCCAGCCCCTCCTCTGCCTTCCTCCCATCCCAGGCCAGGAGGTCACCTCATCTCTTTGTTCTCAAAACCTTCAGTTGGCACCTTGCAGGAGAGGGGCCCAGGCCATCAGTTGCCAGCAGACAGGGTGTCGGCCATTCTCTGTGCAGACACCATCACACCTGCCTCCTAGGGCTCTGCGACAATCACACCGCCTGATCCCACCACCTAGATACCTAAGAACGGTGTAGGGGAAACTGAGGCACCCACACACTATTCAGAGAAAACACTGAGACCATCCCCACTTCGTCACAGTGGGGGAGAGCGAACGACGGGGGGGAATAGAGTGAGTGGGGGGCGAGGGCTCAGAAAAGAGGTGGAGTGGAGGCGGGGCGGGGAAGGGGTGTTCAGGTTTGTGCAATTAGAAAGTTGGCTGCCCTACCTGGCCATGAGAAGCGACCAAATAGCGAGAAGTGTCACATGGGGCGGAAGGGCACAAGCTGGCATCTGTTACCAAGGGGCTCTCTGCCAGTGGGAGCGGCTCCTGGGGCACTGATCCCAGCTCTCTGCCCTGNGGGCAGTGTGTGGGTGGGGCTTGGCTTGTGGGCAGGGCTTGGTGGGCAGTGTGTGGGTGGGGCTAGGCTTGTGGGCAGGGCTTGGTGGGCAGTGTGTGGGCGGGGCTAGGCTTGTGGGCGGGGCTTGGTTTCCAGGCCCCACCCTGGTGTGCCAGGGTTGCTGGAGGGCTCTGCAGGGGGGAGCAGCATGTGCAGGGACGAAGCTGGGAGAGGCTGGGCTGCCAGCGCCTGCGGCTGACCCTGTGCCGGCGCTCCAGGCCCCAGTTCCCAGAGCCTGGGGGTCACTGCACAGCCCCAGTTCTGCTCTGCTGATGTGAGTGGGGTCTGTGTGAACGCTCCCTGGCTGGCTTACCTGTTCCTCCCCTGGTCACACAGAAAGCTGAACAGTCTGTTAGGAGCCTCTGCTATTTTAAGAGCGTAAACAGAGCTGAAATAAGGTGTGGTGGGACCCTGCTGAGAGCTCACAGTCACTGCGAGACTGGCCAGCAGAGCTCACAGCCGAGAGGCCACGGCAGCGGTGAGCAGGCAGCTTGGGACCGCGGCTGGCAGGGCAGGACGGCCAGAGCAAGGCTGGAGCCTTTTTCCCTGCATGGGCGGTGACCTCTGAGCCTGGGTTGGGTCGCTGCAGGAGGGGGCCGTATCTGCTGCCAAAAAGCGACGATGTCTGGTAGAGGCCCAGCATTAGATGTGATTCGCACCCTGCAGCTCGCTAACCCTGGGGTCGGTGGGAAGGGGGGCCTGGTGGCCCTCGAGCACCTTTGGGAGTGTAGGGGGCTCTGGGGACAGCTACTGTAAGGTCCTTAGTTCCCAACAACGGAGGGGGAGAAGGTTTCCGCCTGTACCCAGGAGCTGGAGAGGCTGCTTCAGAGAGCTGTCCAGCCGGTAGCTGTGTTCGTCTGTATCCACAAAAAGAACAGGCATCCTTGTGGCACCTCAGAGACTAACACATTCATTGGGGCGTAAGCTTCCATGGGCTAGAACCAGTGACTGCTGAGCAGATGGAGCAGACCGAACTGGCTCAGATTGTAAGAGGAACTCAGTGTCAGAGCCCGATTCTACTTCGTGTCCGGCTCAGAGACCGGCAGGAACGTGGCCTGAGTTACTCCCAGCTGATCAGAGAGGGAGGCTGCCAGTGAGCTCTGGGAAGCCCAATCGTCTGAGCCAGCCAGCACAGCCCCCCGACGGTGAGCGCCAGAGCAGAACCCCCCCACCCTGCCCAACAGGCGGGGGCCCTGACAGAACAGCTGAGCTGCAAAGCACCATTGGCTGCCAGGCCTCTGGCTGCGGCGAGGGTGAATTCAGCATTTCGAGCCCCGCCAGGGCAAAGGGGAAGGACAATTCTTCTGCTCCTGACGTGCTCAGGATGGACACGGCGCTGCCAAGTGCGTCATGAAGAAAATCCCTCCTCAGGGTATGGAAAGCTGAGAACCAGCTGAGAGGGGCTGGGGGTCCCTGTAGGGGGTGGTTCCCTGCTCCAGCCCTGCCAGGGTTCAATCCAGCCCAGGCTGAGGGGGAAGCAGGCTCAGGTGGGGCTGGCCCTATAGGAGAGGCTGGGAGCCAGGCACTCGAGCAGAGAGTCTGTCTCTGGGTGCCGGGAGAGAAGGGCCTGGCTGCAGGGAGGGTAACCAGGTACTTGGAGCGGAGCAGGGCTGGGATAAGGCCCAGGGAGCTGGGAGCTCCGGCCTAGGAAAGCCCCAGGCTGATTAGGCACTGGATTGCAGGGGCAGCCTGCGGTGGCCAGAGGCAGCAGGTCCAAACCCCTTTGCCTGTGATGAGTGGCTGATACTGCAGCCTGCCCCAGGGAATGCGGGGCAGATAGAGACTGGGCAGTGGCCAAGACTGAGGCGAGGTGGGGATAGTGGGTGGGGGTTCCCCTGGGAGGGGGAGACCCAGACTGAGGGGTTACTGCCGGGGGAGCACCCCAGACAACAGGGCACTGGGTCCGGGAGGGGCACGGGGGCCAAGCGGCAGTGGGACACCGGCCTGCAGAGGGCGCTCCAGTGGCTGGAGAGTTAATTCCCAGAGCTGACCGGCAGGAGGCGCCACAGGGGTGAGTCCTGCACGTTTTCAGGCCCGCAGGATTTGAAGGCTCCCCTAGAAGAGACTCCAGCTGGGATTCCCGCAGGACTGATAGGGCCTTGAGCAGAGGTCACGGGGAGGATTGAAGGGTGGAGTGTAAAGCCGAGCTTGACACGGGATCTCAGGTGACTGTCATACTTCAGTCATTGTGCCAGTGGATGCTCAGGCACCTTGGTCTGTGAAGCCCCCACTAAGGGTGGGTCATAGTGCACCTGGAATTCCCAGAGGAGGTCGCTGGGGTAAAGGAAGAGGTAGACACAGCTGCCTTAATATGCCCTGACCCAAAAGGGACCTCTGATGTGTCTGTGCTGATAGGGACCAACTCCAGTCCCTTCGAGGTGCTCACAGATCACTGCAGACGACGGGCTGGGGACCAATCCCTGAACACCCTGATGATCCAGATGCTTTGTGCTGAAGCCTATAGGACAGGGGTCCCCAACGCGGTGCCTGCAGGTGCCATGGCACCCATGGGGGCATCTTAATGCACCTGCGTCCTGGCCAGCAGCCAAACATCCCCCGAAATGCTGCCGAAATTTGGCAGCATTTTGGAGGTGATGCCTCTGGATGACGCTGCTTGCCGCCGACAAGCGACGTCATCCAGAAGCATTGTCACCAAAATTCGGCAGCATTTCGGCAGATGCTCAACCACCGCCATGGTCCGTCGTCTGGTGCCCACCAGACGAAAAAGGTTGGGGACCACTGCTCTAGGAAAATGGAGAGGGCTAAAAGGGAGACATCTGAGTTACCAATGGGAGCAGTGAGGTATGTGGGCACGATCCCCTTAGTAGTGCCTGCAAGGATGAAGCGAGAAGTGCTTGTCATGAGCACCTGGCTGAAAGGCAGTAGAGGGGCATTGGCAATGGTAGAGCAGCCAGCTGAGGGAGTGCCGGTCCCCAGTGGAGTCGTAACCCTGCCCACTGGAGCCAGGAAAAGGGGATTATACTGATTGCTAATGAAACAAGCCGTGACATGGTTGTGAAGCAAGGGCAGAAGGTAGCAGACCTGAATCCATCGTCAGACCCCCCATGTGAAACTCAAGTTCCGGCGATAGATCCCGCAAAGTTTGACTTCGGAGACTCGCCGTTGTTCAAGGAGTGGAAGGATTGCCTTAGGGAGACACTTTGTGAAAGATCCAGGATCTTCTCACTGCATGAGTGGGATGTGGGATGTGCAAAAGGAACAGAGCACAACATCAGACTACAAGACTCCCAACCCTTCAGGGAGACTGTGACACCCCAACGCCCCAATAGTTACCAGTCATGTAATTAGGACATGTTTTGTACAAAGTTTGCCATGTGAGGTATTGTGACGGTGCTGCCCGTGGGAGCCAGCTGAGATCACTCAATCAGGGTGAACTGCAAACAAAATGGGGCAGACAAACCCCAAACGCTGGTGGTTATTCCACTGCTTAGATTTACCAACCAGCACAAAACAGCTTCTATAGTACCTCACTGGTTACTTAGAAGTCCAAACAACGCAGTTCCCTTCCAGCACCCAGCCTCAGGCCTCCGTCCAGACACACCTGTCAAACATATGATGATGATTCCTGAAAATCTTACTTCATCATATAAAAGAAAAGGTTCTTCCAATCCCAAAGGATCAGCCGCATAACCCAAAAAGGTCAATTATAAACTAGATTCTTTACCGCACAAACATGTTACAGCCAAATTCTTATTAAACTAAGCTAAAATTTATTTAGAAACAGAAAGAGAGAGAGTGTTGGTTAAAAGAATCCATATACATACAGACTTGAATTAATTCTTGAGGTTCAGATACAACAGTAAAGTGAGCTTGTAAAGTAGCCAAAAGTCCTTTCAGAAAAAGTCCATAGGTTATAGTCCAATGTCAATTCAGGGTGGCTCCAGTCAATGACTGGGGATCTCAATCCTTGTGCTTAAGTTTCCCCTTTGAAACCCAAAGGCAGATCTGAGATGAAGCAGGATCGTGTCCCAGGCTCTTATATATTTCCAGCAGCCTTTCGGCCTGAGAAAACAACCAGGCTTAACTCTCTCCCAAACATCCTGCAACAGCAACAGAGTAATTTTATCCATTAAACAGTTCAGATAAGGTTTAGACAACAACCTTCAAAAGAGACACATAGACAATAACACTATTTCACTCAAGTATCATCTTAAATGTTAATATTCCTTTTTTGATCTTTGAATTTTAACTATAGCAATAGACAAGACTTGTTTGCTTACATCACAAGCCCTGAGCAAACACCTCCCCTTCCACCTCTAACAATGCAGACTTGCATTTCAAACTCTGCTCATTTACATATCTTGCTAAGCAGTTCTTAAGGTTTATCCCATGGGTCAGGTCAGTTAATTAACTCTTTCTGGCCCTGTCACCTTTCAATGAGATATTATATTAGACTCATAACGTCACAGGTATCATTCTAAAAGTCTTGGTCTTCTAGACAGTAATATCTCGTGGCATTGTCTGTGCTGTTGTCGTGGGGAAAGTTGTGAAGTTTGGCTTTGTGTGTGTTACTGGAATGTGTTGTTGGGCTGAAAACACCCCCAAGCTGCCTGCCAGGTATGAGGGTAAAAAGGCCAAACAAGGTTAATGGCTCAGTAAGGAGATGCGCACAGGCACCAGGATCACCCCAGGACTGTGTGCAACACAAACCTCTCTGAGACAGCGCCGCACAATGGGCGCTGCCTGACCCAGGCCACAGCAAAGGAGCTTTCCAACAGGTGGGGGGAAGATAAAAAAGATGGCAATGACAGCATGATTGTACCTCGCTCTCCCCACAGCAACACGCCTGGGAACACCTGAGGGACAAGGACTGAACTAGGGGAAGTGCTGGGCCCAGGCTAAGGGATTTCTAGCCTGTGTAAGAGAACCTGGGAAAGCCAAGGCAGCTTGGGCCTTAAGGATCTGCCAACCTATGAGTCAGAGTGAGACTCTGCTAATTCATATCCAAGTTCTCCAGCGTGTTAAGCTCAGTTTGTGGTTTTGTTTACTAAGGAAATCTGCTTTGTTTGCTATCACTTATAACCACTTAACGTCTATCTTTTGTAGTTAATAAACTTGGTTTGGTTTTTGTCTAAAACCAGTGTGTGGAAATCGTACTTGGGGCAGAAGCCTGTTGTAGAACTTCCTCCACATTGAGGAAGGGGGCGGATTTCATGAGCTCATGCTGTACCGTTCTCCGTGCAGCACAAGATGGTGTGATTTTGGATTTACTCTTCAAATGGGGGTGCACTTGTGTAACTGGGCAGTTCCTTAGCTAAGCCTCCCCAGGCAGAGCTGATCTCAGCGTGTGTGTGAAGCAGCAGCTGGGTGTGTCCCTACCTGAGTGAATGCTGGTGAATGTCAAGCTTGGAGAGCTTAGCAATTTGTCACAGCAGCAGAGTGCGAGAGGGATCCCAGGCTGGTGGGTCAGGCGGGCCCAGTGGTGCTCCAGTTCCAGGCGGCACCCCGAGGGGGGAACCCGTCACAGAGATCTAGGAAGTTGCACTCTAAGAGATGGAAGACGTGTGACATCATCTTCAGGAGCTGATTGCAAATGGCATCATGGCAGGGTCCTGCAGCCCATACACCTCACCCTAGCCAGTCCCTGAGCCCCCGGGCCTGGCAGGGAGGGGCCTGGCACGGGCCGCTGGGCCAAGCCTTTCTTCCCACCCAGTTCTTCCCTGGACCCTCAGGGGGAAGGCAGCCGGCGCAGCAGCCAGAGGGTGTCTCAGCCAGGGTGGGCTGGCCAGTGGGGCGCTCTGTGCTGGGCTGCCCCAGAGCTTGGAGGGAGGTGTGCAAGCCCTGGCCCTGGTTTGGGGGGCTCAGTCCAGGCACAGGGCCTGTGTGTGAGTCTCGGGCCAGTGACGTGTCACAGAGCCCCAGAATCGGTGCCATGGCCAGCTTCTAAACAGTCCCTTGGGGGAACCCTCCAGTGGGGCAGCCCCAAGGGCCTCACGTGCCCGCTGAGGCTGGCGTTGCAGCCTCCTGCATCACCCGTGCTCTGCCCGGTGAGCCCCACAGAGCCAGGCCCAGGGGGGCCAGCCCCGGCCATGGTTTGCTGGTCATCGGGGCGCGGCTCTGGCAGCTCTTAGCATAGCCCAGAGATGAAAAGGGGGGGATCTGGTGGCCCTAGGGGGATGGGGGAGGGGCCATCATCCCATTGCTTCCCCTGCTCCCTGGGACCCTGATGTTGCCAGGCCAGGGACCCCCCACGGGCCTCATTCCCATGTGGCTCCGCCAACTGCTCCCCTCGCCCCTGGGACATGGTGACAGCCTGGCCCCAGAGCTGGCTTTGTGGTCCATGTCAGCCTGGCCTGGCCCTGCCCTCCTGGGGCGCTGGCGAGCTCCCCACGCTGGAGCCCCGCCCATGGTCTTGTAGTGACCCCCCATGAGGCAGGTCACCTGTGGCACTGAGATCGGGGGGGACCCTGCCCTTATTGTACTTAAAGTGCAGCACAGGATCTTTTCGGGGGGGGATAAGGCAGAATGCCACATTTATTAGTAATCCAGGTATTCATATGCAGATGATACAGTGTTAATGGATACCTGGATTACTAATAAATGTGATGTTTTGCCTTATTCTCCCTGAAAAGATCCTGTGCAGCACTTTAAGTACGACATTTTGGTGGTGAATTGGAAAAGGGGGGAAAGGTGCCATGAAACAAACTTTGATACTGAGTAATGGAAAAGTATTGAGAAGTATGGAAAGTGATCACAAATCTTGAAAAGTGCCAATAAGTAATCGATTATTAAGGTATGCACACCCCCTGTGCTGGAAGCCTGGGGAAAGAGAGCAGGAGAAGTAGCTTTTTCGCTCCCCCGGTCCATAGAGTCACCGGCATTAGAAAGTAGGGAGGAGAAGTAGCTTTCTCACTCCAGGACAAGAGGTAATGGTTGTCAAGGAGTCCCCGGGCGATGCTCTGGAACTGCTCCCCACCAAGCCAGTCAGGACTTTGGGGAGCCTCCTCTCCCTAGGAGCAGACTTGTTCAGGGCAAGAAGCTCACACGTCTTCACCTTCTGGGTCTCTCCTTGGAGCATTCAGCATCCTCTGCCCCTCCATGCGCTTCCCACAGCAAGGCCACCCAGGTGGGGTCCTGGGGAAGCCACAGGGTCCTGCACCCCCACTTTGCAGTCAGATGCGACTCTCAGCCAGCCAGTTTACAGAGGTTTATTCGATGACAGGAACAGGGTCTAAAACAGAGCTTATGTAGATACAGCGAACTCATACCCTCGGCGGGTCCATTCTGGGGGCTAGTGAGCCAGACCCCACGTCTGCACTTCACTCCTCGTCCCAGCAAGCTCCAGACTAACAACCCCTCCAGCCCCTTCTCGCTCAGCCCCGTTTCCGGGCCAGGAGGTCCTGAATCTACTTTGTCTCCAACACCTTCAGTTGGCACCTTTGCAGAGGAGGGGCCCAGGCCATCAGTTGCCAGGAGACAGAGTGTCAGGCATTCAGGTGCACTGGCCCTTTGCTCTGCAGCAATCACACACCCTTATCCCACCACCTAGATATTAAGAACTGCCTAGGGGACACTGAGGCACCAACACAGTATTCAGAGCAACATTAAGAACATTCCCAGTTCGTCACACTGGTAGACAAGAGTAAGGAGAAGCATTGCCATTTTAGTCCCAACAGGAGGTTGGGTTTACTACAAAATGGTTAAAGCTAAACAGTCTTTTAAGAAGGCTCCCAGAGAAGAGACTGGGAAATTGGTGTTTGTAAAAGATGTTACCCCTTTTGAGCAAATCTTGCAAAAATTCAGACACAGCCCTTGGTCTTATCAAGTGCCAGCTGATGTCCAGACAATTTCAAACCTAGAAGATAAATTGGCCAGATATATATTGACATATAAACCCTCAACTCAAATGAAAAAGGAAGCAGCTGCAGTTTGGCTTGTCTGAAAAACCTGTAATGAGCTATTCCTTCAACTGGCTGAGTGTAACAATGAAAAGAAGAAACGGCACCAAGATTTACAAGCCTCTGCTGCAGAAGCAGAGAAATGGAAATGTATGTCCAGTAGTGCCCAAACCCAGCTAGATGCCCTTAAGGAGGGGTACAGAGAGTTAAACCAGCATCTCACCTCTTACAGCAGCAGTAACAGCAGGAGAAGGGACATTTGAGACCCCAGAAGGGGCAAACTTTTGGGATCTCTCTGGAGATTGGGAAGGGGATAATTGGGTAAATTCCTCCTCCCAGGGCCAAAATGTTACAGCAGCAGTAACAACAAGAACAGTCACCACCACCAGGGAGGGTGGTGAGAGTGAAACCGTTAACAGTGCCTGCGTCTGCCTCAGATCTCCAGGCCATGGCTAAGTGGCTGGGGATTTTAAAACAGGAAAATTTTCCTAGATGAAGTATTAATGCCCTTTACTGGGAGAAAGGGAAAATTTAAACTCACAAGAAATGCCCTGCTTAATAAGCATTTGTGAAGCCCCAAGGACCAGACACACTGGCAGAGACCGAGCAGGGTCTGCCATGTGGGAGCCCTGTGCTAATTTGTTTCTAAGCTTCTATCTTTCAGCCTCCGAACCAGAACATCAGGAGAGCTGGTACCAGCTGAAGAGCTACAGAAATACCCTGGTTATAGTGTCATGACAAAGTCTGTGTTGCATGTTCTGTGTTCCACGTTCTGTGTCTGTCTCTGGCGGGTGTCCTGTGCTGGCACTGGGTCCAGATGGAGAGGGGTTTCTACACTAGACAGGGCAAATGTCTTTTCCTCTCTCTACTTCCCTCATCACCAACCAAACTACCAGTCACATCCCCTCTGTCCAAAAGCCTTTGGTCCCCAGTGCAGCAGGTTCATTTTTGTTAGGTTCTCTAATAGTCATTTTGTGGTTAATTTTTGTGATTGATACATGTGTATTGTAAGTTACATTTGCTTGTGTTGTTAATTCCACACTTTCCTCTGTGCTCCCTGGTTCTACTTCCCCAAGCCCTGAAGGGAAGTTCTTGGGCCCCCGTAACCTGTAAGACCTTGGCCCACAATTGCAGGGGCCCGCCTTGCAGGTCCCCAGATACCTCTTGAGAACAACTGCTAGGAACAGGGGATTCTGCAACATTTTTAGCAACTAAATGTTAGTTTAAGTCCAAATCAGCTTAACCTTGCATAACAACTGTGGTCCTCCTACAAAATCTGATTTGTTGTGTGTGCTTAAGAAGGTCCTGACCTCAGTGACTTTTATTGTTTGATGGCTATTGCAGCGTCAAACTTGGGCCTCATTTTGTTTGTCAATGCACCCAATGATTGTGAGGGTTTTGTTGTATTCCCAATGATTAGAATTATAATTGTTTGCATTTGTGTGTAGGTTCTATCTGGTGTTCAGTCAATTGTAATGGGTTGTTATAGTCACCTGGTTACGATTGTTTGGTTTGTTTGCAGCAGATACAGAAGATTTATATGGTGACCACTCAAGAATTGTTCTTGAAAGGTCAAAAGGGGGACAATGTAGATAAATCTCTGATAATTTTCATATGACTTTACATTGTGCCTCTTCATATAACCTTGTAGTGGGTCTGCCCATGGCTGACCGAATCCCACCACTGCCACCATGTCATAGCTTCCTACTCAGACTTGAACCTTAGCGTTCATAAAATGAGAAGCTAGCATGAAACCTCCAAGCTTAATTGCCAGCTTGGATCTGATATCACTGCCACCAGCCAAAAATTCAGTTTGCTCCTCGGTCTCCCAAAACCTTCCCTGGGGCCCCAAGACTCAGAGGCCCTGAGTCTCACAACCAAAGGGAAAAACAACCTCCTCCCCTGTCTCTCTTATTCTATCCCAGCTCCCCTCCCTGGGTTCCTGGGCGAATACTTACTAACTCCTGAATGCAAAACAGAGGCAATTTACCTCCCCCCCTCCTCTTCCCCTGAGGTTGCACAGATTCACCCTCCTTAAATACACAAGAAATTCCTTCCCTTCGTTTCCTTAGCCTACCAGAGAAAAACTCAACAGTCTAAAAAGAAAGCTTCTATATAAAAGAAAGAAAAACACATAAACATGATCTCCTGCATCAAGTGACAATACACAGGCTATTGCTTATAAGAAAATGTTGAATAAACAGCCTTATTAAAAAAGAAATACAAATATTAACATTCCAGCAACTAACACATGTAAATACACAAAAAACAATAAAGCCTATTGTTTGTCTACCTTTGTACTCACAACTTGGAAATGAAGATTAGAAGCTTGAAGTAGAAAGATCCCTTCATAGCCGATGAACAGACAAAAGCACAGACCAAACATTCCCTCCCTGGCTTTTGAAAAAAATCGCGGTTCCTGATGCTCTTGGTCAGTGTGTGGTTTCCCTTGCTAACCCTACAGGTAAAAGAAACATTAACCCTTACTATCTGTTTATGACACCATGGGTATCTCGTCATGGACTTTGTATCAAAGCCTCAGTATAGAAACTTTGCGATTCCCCTGGTATAATGTTCTAGCTCTAATTGAATAATAGATAGAAGAAAATGTCTTTTTCTCAGAGTAGAACAGATCTCCCCTCCGCAATCCCTTAATCGATGCCCTTGAATGAGCAGAGTGTGAATGAGCAAGGGGGGGAAGGCAAGCACCTCCAGACAAGCTGCACCCCCTGAGGAGGGCTGGGAGCCAGCCCCAAGGACAAAAAACCTTCAGGTGGGCCCTTAAAGACGAGCAGAGACACTGATGGCCTTGGGGTTAGAAGCCAGCACCTTCCCTTGGAAACCTCTCTTGCAGCATTGGGGACACCCCCAGAAGAACCAGGACAAAGACCCAATGGACACAGACATAGATTTTGGAGCTGGTACAATTTGCATGAGAGAAGCTTCTATGAAAGGTGGGGGTCTTGCAAAGGACTCAGTCTCATCTTGTCAACATGGAGCATTTGACCGGCTCCACCCCTCCCCCATGAACTCACCTGGTGGACGAACTGAGAATGTTCTTAATGTTGCCTCTGAATACTGTGTGGTCCTCTAGTGTCCCCTAGCAGGTCTTAAGTATCAAGGTGGGGGATAAGGTGTTGATT
Organism: Chelonoidis abingdonii; assembly: GCF_003597395.2. Classification (NCBI taxonomy): domain Eukaryota; kingdom Metazoa; phylum Chordata; order Testudines; family Testudinidae; genus Chelonoidis; species Chelonoidis abingdonii. The sequence continues at coordinate 147,042,410 of NC_133773.1, read as the reverse complement.
CTGCAGCAGAGCAAAGGGCCAGGCCACCTAAAAGCCGGGCACTCTGTCTCCTAGCAACTGATGGCCTGGGCCCCCCTCTGCAAAGGTGCCAACTGAAGGTGTTGGAGACAAAGGGATTCAGGACTCCTGGCCGGGAAACGGAACTGAGCGAGAAGGGCTGGAGGGGGTTGTTAGTCTGGAGCTTGCTGGGACGAGGATGCAAGTGCAGACTAGGGTCTGGCTCACTAGCCCCCCAGAAGGACCGGCCCGAGGGCTCTGCGTTCGCTGTATTCTACATAAGCTCTGTTTAACCCTTTCCTGTCATCGAATAAACCTCTGTTTGCTGGGCTAAGAGTCAGTCCGACTGCAAAGTGCGGGTGCAGAACCCGTGGCTTCCCCAGGACCCGCCTGGTGGCTCGCTGTGGGAGCACACGGAGCAGAGGGGTGGGCTGGGAAAGGGAACTCCAAGGAGAGAACCCAGGGAGGTGAGACGTGTGAGCTTCGCCCTGACAAGTCTGCTCCTAGGAGAGGAGGCCTCCCCACAGTCCTGACTGGCTTACGGAGGAGCTATTCCAGAGCATCGCCCGGGGACTCCGTGACCAAACTGGTTGATAGCAGTGGGATATACTACCCCGTGGATGGCGCCTTCCTGCAGTTGACTGTGGAGCATAAACAAAAGAGGGATTAATGAGGACCAGGCGTGCTTGAAGGCTCGAGAGGGACGGTTTCAGGGCGTTAACCTTGGAGTGCGTGACCAGGCAAGAAGGACTGTTTGTAGTAACAGGGTCCCCCTGATGATGGCAGCGAGCAGTCTCAGGGGCGGAGGAGCTTGCCGTTCACCCTGGAGAGAGAAGGATTTTGCATAGCTAGGGTTCCACCTGGGGATTGCAGGAGCAGTCCCAGGGGTGGAGGAGGCTGCAGCTGAACCCTGGCAAAGAGGTGGTGACCCGAGAAGGCTGCACACACGGGTTCTTCCTGAAACCATAGGGGAGCAAGAGCACACAGGCCCTGGTGAGTCCAGGAGCCACTGGGGAATTGTGAGTGATGGCCTATCATCATCTCCTTAACGAAGACATTGTGTTCTGTGCCACAAAGAAGGGTTACGCATGGGAGAAGTTCACCAAGCCAGTTATCGTGCAGTCGGAGGACGAGGAACCGCTCTGAGGAGCAGATTCCTTGGACCCAGATGGGGCTACAAGAGGATCTGGGAGCAGCTGAGCAGCAGCCAGGCATCCCGAGAGTCTGTCCCAACCCAGACAAGGGTCTTCACGATTGGGGGTCCCCATCAGGGGATCGGAGATGGATGGGATTGGAGCAGAGCCGAAAGAGAGCGAGAGGACCATGAAAGGAGAGCAAAGGCCTGAGGAAAAGCTGCGGAGAAGCAGCAGCAGCGGTGGCTGTGATGTGGATGGAGAGACTAGGGGTTGCCCAGGGTCCGTGGCGGAAACACGCCTGCGGGGGCGAGGGCCCTGGACAGAAGAAACTGTGGTCGTGCAGCCCTAGATGCTGAGACTGTGGACCTGAGTGAAGGTCCCTGGGTGAAGCCCCTCGCCCTGCCTATGGCCGGGTATCCCTGTGCAAGACCAGGAGGGGTCGGACTGGCTGGTCATTGGGGTCCGGATATCGGCGGGAGGCCCTGTTGGGCGTGTGACTGTCTCCCCTTGGACAGGATCCAGGCCCTGCTCCTGTAAACTGCCGAGGTTTGAATCTGAAATCCAGGGAACCCATGGCTGGGATGGAAATGGTCAGTGATAAATGCAAAATGACCTGGCTGGCCAGTGGGGAGGGCTCGGCTCAGGATACCTGTACCAGTAACCGCCCCTGGGGCTGCAGGGGAGGAGAGATTGCTCCCCACCCCCCTGCACACCAGAGAGGGCTCACGCTGCTCTATGCTGGACCAGAGCAGAGAGCTCCTATGCCTCCCATTGCGGACAGCCAGGGCAGCTGAGCACGGTGGGGAGCTTGAACCCCAGCTGAGGGGTTGGAACCAGGCAAGGCAGGGTCACTGCCAACCAGGTTGCCTGGTCCAGATGTGTGCTGGGAAATATTTATGAGCAGGGACGGAAGCTACCAGGACAAGCTCAGAGCGGGACCCAGGCCCAGCCAGTGAGAGGAGCTGGCCCACTCCTCCCCAGCAGCTGAATCCCAGGACTAAGCTGCAGCGGGATCCCTCCTAGGAAGAAGTGAGGGAAGTTGCTGGTCACAGCGCTGCAAACCCCCTTGGGAAGGCCTGAGGGACAGAGTCCGCGGGAGAAGGATCCTTCCGGAATGGGCGTCCCCAAGGGGAAGTAGAACTTGGGTGGGCGAATCGGGAGGCAGATGTGCATTGCCCCAGGAATCCACAGGTTCCTTCCCTCTCAAGCTGCTGGATTGGAAGAAGTGATGGGACCGCCTGCGACTGAAAGGAGGATTGGAGGAGACGTGGGAAGACCCTTGGGATCTCTTCCCTGAGGGGGGAGCAATCTCTCCACTCAGGCGTTCCCATTCCAGAGTCACTGGGACAGCCAACCAGATCTCTGGAGAGAAGGTCAAGGACATGCTGGCTTTAGATGGGATCCAGCCGTTTACAGCCCATGGCCTCGTCCGTGGGGCTGATCCCCAAGGGAGACAGATGATCTGGTTTATGGGGGGTTCTCAGAACTTAAAGCCACACAGTGTCCGATGCCGACCCATGCCAGCCTGGGGAGATTCTAGACAAGCAAGAGGTGAGAACTTGGCCCTGGCAGACACTGATCAACGTGCATCTTTAGCCAATCTGGAAGGAACAGGTGTCCCAGGTTGAAGATGGGCTGGGCTGCCTCAGGAGTTGGACTGATGATAAAAGCTGGAAAGCGTATAAAGATGAGGATTGGCAGAGTGGTCTGGCCACAAAGGTGGGGAGCGGCTGCCCAAGCCCAGAGCTGGCCAAGCCAGATTTGGGCTCTAACCAAGAGAGCCCGAATCACAGGCCAGGTGCTGGGAGAAGCCCCGTTCCCAGTTTGAACCCCAGGGTATTGCCGGTGGCAAAAGTACAGGCCGCAAACCTTCTCACATGCAGCCGATGCAGTGTCATCAAGCACACCGACCTAAAGCGGAGGGCATGAACTGACTGTCCTGTATTAACTCACACCAAGGAATGGGGAGATGCTGGGGATCCCTGGGAATGTTTGTGGTTCAAACTTCCCGGTCAACTGGCTGGCAGTCCTGGCTCAGTTCCCCCTGTTCTCGAAGCGGGAGACCAGTGTGGCGAAACTGGGACTGCTTCTTAATGTTTGCCTCCCTCCCAATACGTGTTTGGGCCTCATGCCCCTAGGCAGCTAAGTATCTGTCGGAGTTAAGGGGCTGTGTATGTGCAGAGGAGTGCGCCAGTGCCCCTTTAAATTGTCTGGCACTCTGTTCCTAGCAACTGGATGGCTCGGCCCCTCCTCTGCCAAAGGTCGCAACCTCGAAGTGTTGGAGACAAAGATCAGTGAAACACGCCGGGAAACCCGGCGACGTGAAGGGGAAAGGAGCTGAGCAGAGAGGAGGGGCTGGAGGGAGGTTAGTCTGGAGCTGCCTGGGGACAAGGAGTGAAGGCAGACCTAGGGGTCTGGCTCACTGCCCCCCAGAATGGACCCAGCCGAGGGGTCTGTTTCGCTGTATCTACAAGCTCTGTTTTAGACTCTGTTCCTGTCATCGAATAAACCTCTGTTTTGCTGGCTGAGAGTCACGTCTGACTGCTAAGTGGGGGTGCAGGACCCTGTGGCTTTCCAGGACCCCGCCTGGGTGGGCTCACTGTGGGAAGCCACGGAGGGCACAGCGGGATGCTGAATGCTCCAAGTCTCAGCGGAGAGACCCAGGAGGTGAAGACGTGTGAGAGCTTCTTGCCCTGAACAAGTCTGCTCCATTAGGGAAAAGAGGCCTCCGCCATAAGTCCTGACTGGCTCTTTCTGTGGGGAGCAGTTCGCCAGAAGCATGCCGCAAGGGGGATTCTGACCGGGCAACGGGCTCTGTCCCACATCCCTTCCTAAGCCCCTGGCCACCTGCCCCCGGCCCCCCTCGCAATGACCACACTTGGCATGCAGCAAAGAGGGCGTTGGGCTGCGGAAACTACATCCGGGATGCAATACACTCCTGCCCCACATCCATGCCCCAAAGTAGGGAGCCTGTGTGGTCGCAGGCCCTTTTGACCAGCATTACTTATGGAGATGAGTCCCCTGAGAAAGCACGGGGGCGCTCCCTGCTAGCAGAAAAGCTTGGGGCAGGGGATGATGCTGCCCAGAGCTGGCAGGGATGTGAGCAGGATCCCCCCAGGCTCAACAGACCCGCCCAGACAGGGAAGTGTGGCCAGCACCAAGGGGGTGCGCTGGAGGGGGGGTTTCACAGGGGATTCCTGTAAAGCACCATGGGCCCCAGCCAGGGATGCCAGGTACAGTGGACATGCAGGAAGCGCGAGTCAGGGCCCTGGGCATCCTCTGCCACAGGACTCCTGCTGCCATGGGCACTGCCATTTTCCCCGGGCCCCAAGCACAGCGCTAGGGAGCTGAGCCACCTGGTGCATTCTTTCTCAACCCCAGCTAGGGTAGGGACTGTCCCTCTGGGAATGGAGAGCAGGGGAGCCACTTAACTAGGGACTGGCATTACCCAGGTGCCAGCTTCTATACAGGGAAGGGAACATTCTAACACCCACCTCTGCCAGGCCTTTAGAAGGTCAAAGGAGTGGGCTGGGGAGGGAAGAGCAGTGGGTCGGGTTGCAGGGACACGCAATCACACGCAGTGCTCATCTGCGTGCACAATTCATATATGCTCATGCACAGAAGACAGACGAGTCCCAATGGCACACAGACGGTTACCCGAAGGGGATGCTGACTGAAGAGCCACAAGCCTCGATGGGAACTGCTTCAAGCCAGGGGTGCCAGTCCCTTCAGTTTTACAGCACCTAAGGTACCCGGGGTCCACGGAAAGGGGTTGGGCTCTGCCCACACTCTGCTCTGCCTGACAGTTGACCCCGAATGGCTCGTGTACCAGGGGACTCAGCTGATCCTCTTGCCCCATTATGTACCACTCCCCAGGGCTGCCCCTTGCAATACTCCCTCCCAGGGTCTGCCTTGCGGCTCTGGTTAGACTGGCAAGCAACACGCCAAGGCAGGTGGGGGGGGGGGGGGGGGGGACCGTGTGGCCCAAGCTCCTCTGATGTCTGGGGGCAGTGTCTGGCACAATCGTCCCCTCACGGGCGTGCCCATATACACAGATCAGTATGGACAGGATCCATCCTGGGCAGCAGACTCTGATTTTGGCAGGTGCGGGGGCATGTGAAACTGGGGTATTTTGGCTGCACAGGGATCGTTCCTTCCCCTTGGCTCCTGCCAGCCTCTCCCCACTTACTACTCATTCCTTCCCAGGCTGGGTTGTCCTCGCCCACTGCGGGGACACACCAAAGGTGCAGCCCCCCTCCTGCCACCATCCAGCAGAGTCAGTCTGCTACTGCGTTAGGGGGCATGTGAGGGGACAAATTACCGAAATATGCGAATCATGCTACCAGGCAGCGATATAAAGGGGGGCCTGGACTCCAGGGATCCTTTGCCTCCACAGCCCAGACTCACCTGTGGAGTTAGCCAGGGACGGACTCCCTCCCGCAGGGGCTGGACCAGAGCACATGGGACGTGGCAAGAGAAGATGTCTGCCAGGAATCGTCGCAGGGTGGGTAGGAAGGTGTAGGTCAGGGTGAGGTTAAAGGTCCCGTCATGGGGTTCCTCCTGTGGGAGCAGGAGTGCTGCGGGCTGGCGTTGTCAACCCGCCTGTCTCTTCAGCCACGTGAGGACGGCATGACGTCCTGGGGGTAAGAATCCCCACACGTGGCATCGGGAAGGAGGTCGCATGTGTCTGTAAACTGGCCTCTCGCCGGGGATGTAGTCTTTGAGCACCCGCTGGAACAAGCAGCCAAAATGTGAGTGCAGCATGGCAAGCTCAGTGACCATCACTGTCCTGCATGGGGCTGAGCCCCCGGCCACTGCATTCCAGCACCAGGCTTCGTTTCCTGTGGCAGGGGTGCGATCGGAACACGCTGCTGTCCCATGATGGCTGCACCATTCGGTGAGACTTAGATACACACATGGTGCATACTAGACGCACACCAGGTCTTTCATTGTGACCTTGTTCGCACACACATGAGCCAACTTTTGGCCCTGACCAGCCTTGGCAGAACGAAGCCAGGACAATTGAGCTACTCATGGTTTCTCAGCTGGGACATTTCTTGCAATCCTTCCCCACACCGGAGGTCGTCATCGCCTCTTGCTGGCTGCTCACCGCACCATAGCCGACCACACATTTATGGTACTGGGGGGCCCTGGTGCCGATATTTGTACGTTCTCCTCCCAGTGCGAGCATAAACAACCCAGTCAGAAACTCCTTGCCTTGGAGATGCTCACCCCTGGTGTGGCGCAATGTTTCTTTTCCTCGGTGGTTACTGAAGTTGCCATGCTCTGGCTGAGAAATACAGTGCCACCCTGGCAGGGCGGGGCAGCGGAGTTGCCACGGCCCCATAATTGACAGCAGGCATTTCAGCAGTGTGGGCAGGGAGCCCAGAGTTGGCCGGAGGAGGCAGGTGTTATCGTCAGTGGGACTTCACCCCCTGGCTTGAAGCAGTTCCCATCGTATCAGTGGCTCTCAAATAAAATCCACCACTGGTATGTCTGTGTGCATGGGCTCGTCTGTAACTGTGCTGAGCTGTATGTTGTCACGCAGATGAGCATGCGTGTGTGATTGCGTGTCCTGCTGCACAGGATCACTGCTCTCCCCTCCCCAACCCACTCCAGTGACCCTAGGAAACTGGCAGAATGTGGACATGTCCCGGGTGTAAAGAGCTGGCACTCTGGTGCTGAGTAAGTGGCTCCCCCATCCAGAGGGCTTGCCTAGCTGGGGTTGAGGGGCATCACAGGTGGCTCAGCTCCACGCTGTGACTTCGGCCCCGGGCCCATGGCACAGCTAATCGCTGACTGCGGCATGCAGAGAGCCATCAGTTCATTTCGATCTAGACGTGCGGAGCAGGGCTTGCTTGACAGGTGCTCCTAGGTGCTGTCGCAGCTGCACATGTCACTGTACCCTGGCATCACCTGGCTGTAGAGTGTCCCATGGGGAATTCCCCAAACCCCCTCCATTCCATCCCTGTGCTGGTCACAACTCCCTGTCTGGGCGGGTCTGCTTGAGCTGGGGCGTGATCCTGCTCCTCCCTGCCCTCTGGGGCAGGGCATCCCCTTCCCAGCTTTCTGCTAAGCACAGTGGATAATTGCTAACTCAGGGAGCCTATGAATGAAAGTGTGCTACCTGCCAGGGCTCCTTACTTTGACCCCTAGGTGGGGCAGGGAGTGGATCTGGGTTTGTAGTTTGCAGCCCACTGACTCCCTTTCGCCCCAGTGTGTGGGGCGAGGGGCAGCGGGGTAGGGCTGGCACTAGGGCATAAGGTGATTTGGGCCAGAGCCCGTTGTCACGGAGTCCCCCGGGCGATGCTCTGGAATGCTCCCCACAAAGCCAGTCAGGACCTTTGGGAGCCCTCTTCTCCCTGGAGCAGACTTGTTCAGGGCAAGAAGCTCACACGTCTTCACCTCCTGGTCTCTCCTTGGAGCATTCAGCATCCTCTTGCCCCTCCGTGCGCTTCCACAGCGAGAGCCCACCCAGGCGGGGTCCTGGGGAAGCCACAGGTCCTGCACCCCCACTTAGCAGTCAGACGTGACTCTCAGCAGCAGTAAAACAGAGGTTTATTCGATGACAGGAACGAGTCTAAAACAGAGCTTGTAGATACAGCGAACCAGACCCCTCGGGGCCGAGGTCCATTCTGGGGGGCAGTGAGCCAGACCCCTAGGTCTGCACTTCATCCTTGTCCCAGGCAGCTACCAGACTCACCTCCCTCCAGCCCCTCCTCTCTGCTCAGCTCCTTTCCCGGGCAGGAGGTCACCTGATCCCTTTGTCTCCAACACTTTCAGCTGGCACCTTTGCAGAGGAGGGGCCAGGCCATCAGTTGCTAGGAGGCAGAGTGCCAGGCATTTAGGGGCACTGGCCCCTTCCTCTGTAGCAATCACACACCCTTATCCCACCACCTAGATACTTTAAGAACTGCCTAGGGGACACTGAGGCACCAACACAGTAGTTTTCAGAGCAAACATTAAGACAGTCCCAGTTCGTCACATCTCTCCCCCCTTCGAGACCGAACTGAAGCCAGGTCACTCCAGCCAGTGACCTGGGGAAGTTCGAACCCACCGACGTTCCCATGGATGCCCCAGCATCTCTCCCATTCCTTGGTGTGAGTTACACCAGGCCCTCCCAGTTTCTGTGCCCCTCTCTTGGCAACTTGGTGTGCTTGATGGCACTTGCAGGCCGCGTGTGGAAGGTTTATGCGGCCTTTACCCTTTTGCCACCCCAATACTCCTGGCGGTTAAACTGGACAGGGTCTTCTCCCAGCACCTCTGGGCGTGCGATTCGGGCTCTCTTGGTTAAGAGCCCCCATCTTGGCCTTGGCCAGCTCTGGCTTTGGGCAGCCACTCCCCACCTTGTGGCCCAGATACAACACCTCTGCCATCCCCATCTTACTACTTCCAAACTTTTACCGTCAGTCCCACCTCCTTGAGGCAGCCAGCCCCCTCTTCACCTGGGACACCTGTTCCTCCCAGGTCTGGCTAAAGATGCACATGTTATCAGTGTCTGCCAGGGCCAAGTTCTCCATCCCCCTCTGCTTGTCTAGAATCTCCCCAGGCCTAGGCATGGGGTCGGCATCAGGACTGTGATGGCTTTAAGCTTCTGACAGCCCCCATAAAACTACAATCACTGCACTGGCATTGTCACGGAGTCCCCTCGGGCGATGCTTCTGAACTGCTCCCACTAAGCAGGACTCTCTGGGGAGCCTCCCTCCTCGAGCAAGACCAGTTCTGCAGAGCAACGAAGCTCACGTCTTCACCCTCTGGGTCTTCTCTTGGAGCATTCACATCCTCTGCCCCCGTCGCTCCCACAGCAGAACCCACCCATGGCGGTGTCCGGGGAAGCCCACAGGCCTGCACCCACTTTGCAGTCAGACGGTGACTCTTAGCCAGCAAAACAGAGTTATCGATGACCAGGAACAACAGGTCTAATAAATAGATTGTAGATACAGCGAACCAGACCCCTTAGCCGGGTCTTTCTGCGGGGAGCAGTAGCCAGACCTATAGTCTGCCCTTTCATCTCCTCGTCCGCCAGCCAGTCCAGACACCACCCTCCGTCCCCTCCTCTGCTCAGCTCCTTCCCGGCCAAGGTGGTCACCGATCTCTTTGTCTCCAAACCTTCTGGCACCTGCGAGGAGGGGGCCCAGGCCATCAGTTGCAGGAGACAGAGTGCCCAGCATTAGGGCACTGGCCCCTTCCCTCTGCAGGCAATCACCCCCTTATCCAACCAGCCTAGATACTTAAATATGCCTAGGGGACACTGACCCTGATTGGTAACAACAAGACGGAGTGTGTGTGTGTGAGTGTGCGCGCATAAGTGTAATATATATATCAGATGATACAGTGTTAATTGACACCTGGATTACTAATAAATGTGGCGTTTTGCCTTATTCCCCCTGAAAAGATCCTGTGCAGAACTTTAAGTACAACATCCTGGTGAGAGCCCCCTGCACGGTGCCATGGTGCTGCCCTGCCCCTCCCCCAGCCCAGCCCCCAAGGCCCCTGCAGGCAGCAGCAGAACTTATGGCGGGGGTCCCAGCATCCTCCCCACAAGTACCGTGTGTCAGGGGCTTGCCCGTCAGCCTCAAGGGGGTGCAGGGTGAGCATCGGGCGGGGGGCGTTTGTCCCTGCACAAAGCATTATGAAGGCCTGAATTCAGGCCAGGCACTGCAGGCTGGTGAGACCCCTGGGCCCTGTGGGGCTGTGGCTCTGCCAGCTGGCGTGGGGCATTGAGAGCGCAGCCCCTGCCCAGCCCCGTGTCACGGCCGGGCAGCCGGGGCCGCGCCCAGTGGAGCGGAAGGAGCTGACAGCAGGCGGGACAATGAGCCATTCACTGGGCCAGCTCCTTGCGTAGCTGCAATTAGGGCAGAAGCCAGGTGCCCTGCTCGGCGGCTGAGCCGTGACATGCCAGCCCTGAGCACGGACAAGCGCCTGTGTTTGCGGGGCGCCACCTGCATCCCTGCTCGAGGGCCCTGCCCAGACTCAGCCTGCCTGTGGCGCGTCTGGCACCCACAGGGGTGAAGGAGAGGCAGCGAGCCTAGCGCCTCGCCCACTCCCAGCCCCCCTGAGTGCCACTCTCCCCATTATACAACTGGGGAAACTGAGGCACCAAGCGAGGGACTTGCCCAAGGTCAGTCAGGGCCAGAGCCCTGGCTCCCAGCCCCCTCCCAGCTCTGACTGGCACAGACTGTATCTCACACACAGTCACTGTTTCAGTCTCACACCAAGCCCCAGCCCCTCCCCATGTTTCCCTTCCCCACTGCCCCTCCAGATGGGCCAACAGGTGTCATCTGGCTGGGGGGAGGGGCACAGACCCAGACGTATCCTCACTGCCCCTGGAAGGGGGGGCATGGGGACCATCCCCGGCTTTGGCTGTGGGGCAGGAATGCGCCCAGCAGATGCAGGCCCCTGCGGCTGGTCAGGTGCTGCTGGGGGGTGGGGGGCAGCACAGCAGAGGCCCTTCCCTTCTCCCTGGAGTAAGCACCGGGGCCAGGGCAGGCCCCTGCGACCAGCCTGGCCCCCAAGGGCTGCCAAGGAGGAGCTCTCCACCCCTCACCTGCCAGATTGGGCAGGGCAGCTCAACCCCCGACACTGACATCCCCAGATGATAAGACCAGCACCCCACCCTGCATCCTCAGGAACAAACCAGGGCCACCTTGACACAGGAGACCATGCATGGCATGTGGGGCGGGGGGTCCAGGGCCAGGCTGCCAGGGGCTGCAGGTCGGGAGTGAAGGGCACTGCAGAAGAGGGGGGGGCTACAGGTCAGGAGTGAGGGGCACCACAGAGAGGAGGGAGGCCGGGGGCCCAGGGGCTGTGGGTTGGGAGTGAAGGGCACCATGGGGGGGGGGCAGCTGCGGGTCACAAGTGAGGGGCAACGGCAGAGATGGGGGGGCTGCAGGTTGGTAGTGAAAAGCACTGCAGGGGGGAGGGGCATCACTGGCAGGGGCTGCAGGTTGGGAGTGAGGAACACTGCAGAGCGGGGGCACTGCAGAGGAGCAGGGGGAGGAGCACACTGGAGGGGCTGCAGGTTCGGAGTGAGGGACACTGCAGAGCGGGGAGCACTGCAGAGGAGCACGGGGAGGAGCACACTGGAGGGGGCTGCAGGTTCGGAGTGAGGGTCACTGCAGAGCGGGGAAAGAGAGAGATCTACTGCAGAGCGGGAGCACTGCAGAGGAGCAGGGGGAGGAGCACATGGAGGGGCTGCAGGTCGGAGTGGGCATGGAGAAAGGGGGGGCACTGCACAGGAAGCAGGGAAGGAGCACACTGGAGGGCTGCAGGTTCGGAGTGAGGGACACTGCAGAGCGGGGAGCACTGCAGAGGAGCAGGGGGAGGAGCACACTGGAGGGCTGCAGGTCGGAGTGAGGGTCACGGCAGAAAGGGGGGCACTGCACAGGAGCAGGGGAAGGAGCACACTGAGGGGCTGCAGGTTCGGAGTGAGGGCACCTGCAAGCGGGGGGCACTGCACAGGACAGGGGAGGAGCACACTGGAGGGGGCTGCAGGTTCGGAGTGAGGGTCACTGCAGAGCGGGGAGCACATGCAGAGGAGCAGGGGAGGAGCACACTGGAGGGGGCTGCAGGTTCGGAGTGAGGGTCACTGCAGAGCGGGGGGAACCGCAGAGGAGCAGGGGGAGGACACACACTGGAGGGGCTGCAGGTTGGAGTGAGGGACACTGCAGAGCGGGGAAGCACTGCAGAGGAGCACGGAGGAGCACACTGAAGGGCTGCAGGTTCGGAGTGAGGGTCACTGCAGAGCGGGGACACTGCAGAGGAGCAGGGGGAGGAGCACACTGGAGGGGCTGCAGGTTGGAGTGAGGGTCACTGCAGAGCGGGAGCACTGCAGAGGAGCAGAGGAGGAGCACACTGAGGGGCTGCAGGTTCGGAGTGCAAGGGTCACTGCAAGACGAGGGGGACACGCAGAAGGAGACAGGGGGAGGAGCAACAACACGAGGGAGGGCCTGCAGGTTCGGAGTGACGTCACTGCAGAGCGGGGGCACTGCACAGGAGCAGGGAGGAGCACACTGGAGGGGGCTGCAGGTTCGGAGTGAGGGACACTGCAGATGGCAGGGAAGGCCCGCTGGAGGAGTGGGCTGCAGGTCGGGCGGCGTGAGAGCACCGAGTGGGGGGGAGGGGCACCGCGGGGGGGGGCGCAGGAGGGGCGGGACGCCGGGCCACTGGGCTGCAGGACACGGTGTGCCGCCAGATGGCGCTCGCCCGGGGCGGACATAGGGATATCAGCTCCCGGCATGCACCGCGCCAGCCGCTCGGCCCCCGCTCGCTGCGGCCTGGGCGCGCGGGCAGACGCGGGAGCTGTAGTTCCGCCGGTGCCTGGGGGGACAGGCCCCGGCCCAACCCGGAATGGGTGGAGCGGTCTAAGATGCGTCTCCTCCTCAGAGGGGGCCCGATGGCGATCGCCATGCGGCTGCGGGAACCACTCCAGCCGTTACAAAAGATGGACCCGCTGCGCACGAGGTGAGGCGCCGGCGGCTCCCCGGCCGGCCGGCCTCGGGCGCACTGAGCGCGCGCATGCGCGGCGGAAGAGGGCTGCCCGCGCCTGAGTGGGCGAGGGAACGAGCCCGGCATGCGCACCGGTCACGATGCGCACGTGCCCTGAAGGCGGTGTCTGGCGGTGCGAGGCTGCCGTGCGCATGCGGGAGCCTCGTGTCCCTGCTGCGGGGACTCCGAGCCGCCCCCCCTGGGCCCAGGCCACGCCCCCACCCGGGCGGGGGCAGAAGTAAAGGTGATAGTCATCTGGGGGTGGTAGCCCTGTTCCTGCACCCCCCAACCTTCCTGGGGCGCCATCCACTCCCTGCCCCCCATAGTCCCCAGGGGTCCCCCCATGCCAAGCTGGGCAGCTCGGTGGTACCCTGCACAATTCCCCTTGTGGCTGGGCCCTGCTCCTCCGGGCTAGCCAGCACATGGGTCAGGAGAAGCAGGGCGAAGAGCTGCTCTGCAGAGCGAGATGGGAGGGGCGGGTCACAACCCTAGCAGTGCAGGCTCACAGACCGCTGCAGTGGCCCTGCGAGCTGGTCTGACCCCAGCTGGGCCCCCCGGCCATGGGGACTGGTGCCAGGTTCGCCTAGGGGCGTTGGTGCTGTGCCTGTGCCCAGCCCCAGGCAGAGCCTGGCCTCCTCCTGCTGGGGCCAGCCAGGGGTCCTGGCGTTGCTTGGCACAAGGGTGAGGACATGGGGGCCTCCCCGAGCCGGCACTGCCTACAGGCTGCTCTTCCTGCATGCAGAGGTTCAATGCGGAGCCCCACAGCCAAGCCCACCCATGGGCACCTGCCGTGATTCTGGTCCCGTAACCTGCAAGCGCTGTGAGCCACCTCGTGCCGGGTCGGCCCCCTTCTATCTCGGAGCCTGCAACATGCTGCACCTTGGGGAGGTGTGGTCCAGTCCCTCCAGAGTGCAGTCAACTGCGTGGCCCCCCTGCACAGACTGCTGATGGGGAGCTGTCCACGGAGTCCCCGGGCGATGCTCTGGAACTGCTCCCCACTAAGCCAGTCAGGACTTTGGGAGCCTCCTCTCCTTGGAGCAGACTTGTTCAGGGCAAGAGCTCACACGGCTCACCTCCTGGGTTGCTCCTTGGAGCATCAGCATCCTCCGCCTCCGTGCGCTTCCCACCACGAGCCCACCCAGGCGGGTCCTGGGGAAGTCACACTGGGTTGCACCCCCCACTTTGAGTCAGACGTGATCTTAGCCAGCAAAACAGAGGTTATTCGATGACAAGAACAGGGTCTAAAACAGAGCTTGTAGGTACCGCAGCGAGCTGGACCCCTCAGCCGGGTCCATTCTGGGGGCAGTGAGCCAGACCCCCCACGCTGCCCTCACTCCTCGTCCCCAACAGCTCCAGAACTAACAACCCTCTCCCAGCCCCTCCTCTCTGCTCAGCTCCTTTCCCAGGCCAGGAGGCACCTGATCCTTTGTCTTCAACACTTCAGTTGCACCTTTGCAGGGGAGGGCCCAGGCCATCAGTGCAGGAGACAGAGTGCAAGGCATTTAGGTGCACTGGCCCTTCTCTGGCAACAATCACACACCCTTATCACACCACCTAGATACTTAAAACTGCCTGGGGACACTGAACACCAACACAGTATTCAGCAGCAAACATTAAGAACAGTCTCATTTCGTTCACAGGGACGCCCCAGCCTGGGCCATCCGCTGCCGGGCAGGAGGGCCCTCATTTGCCAATCACATGGGGCGGGTGGCTGCCCGAGCACGGGGCCTCTCTGGGCCCTGAGGAGGGAACTGACAGCACCTGGCTTCTTCCGCCTCTGTCGGGCTGGAAGTCAGTAAGTGGGGAGTGGGATGAGGAGACAACCCCAGGACTGAGGGCACCAGCAGAGCTGGGGGGGGGGCGACCCCAGCATTGGGATCACAGGGCTGCAGGTTGACATGAGGGGCACCAGCAGAGCTGTGGGGGCAGGCGGACTCCGTGTGGGATGGCGGGGCTGCGGCAGGAGTGAGGCCCGCAGCAGAGCTTGGTGGGGGAGGGAACCGGCGCGGATCATAGGGGCTGCGGTCGGTGGGGCCCGGTGGATCGAGCGGGGCGATGAGACAGGCGGATGAGGTTCGAGTGGAGGAGGCGGCCCAGCAAGCCGGGAGTAGGGGCTGCGGCGGAGTGAGGCCCAGCGCGGGATCGTAGGGGCTCACTGGAGGGGGCTGCCAGGTCTCGAGTAGAGTCACGCGGGTCGGGAGTGAGGGGCCCCAGCGCGGGATCGTAGGGGCTGCGGGTCGGGAGTGAGGGGCCCCAGCGCGGGATCGTAGGGGCTGCGGGTCGGGAGTGAGGGGCCCCGCTGACACGTGACTCGTCTGGCAGGAGGAGGTGAAGGTGAAGATGAAGGAGCTGAACGAGCACATCGTGTGCTGCCTCTGCGCCGGGTACTTCATCGATGCCACCACCATCACGGAGTGTCTGCACACCTGTGAGTGTGGGGCCAGGCTGGCTGGGGGGCAGCAGGGCACCTCCCCTCCTGCCCCCCCTCCGGGCTGGTTCATGGCAGCGGGGGTAGCAGGCTCCTGCAGCTGAGAGCGGGGGGACGGCGTCTGTCTGTGGGGCCGGATTCCCAGTGGCTTCTCTGCTCAAACTGGCCCGGCTTGGCCCTGCCCTTGCTCGCCCAGGGGCTGCATTGTGGAGCTGGGCTGCTCCCTCTGCTGGGCCGGTGTCTCCCCCCGGGAGTCAGGAGCCCCCTATGCCTGTGAAGGAGCCGGCCGGACCGAGGTGGGGGGCAGAGGGAGCTGGCCGAGGGGAGACGCAGCGCTGTGTAGGGGGAGCGGGGTGGGGGGCTGGTCAGGCCCTGCCTCAGCCTCTTCCCCAGCCCTGCGTTTTCAGGGGTTGCCTGCTGCAGTGAGCGAGGCCAGCAGGTGGCAGCATCGCACTGTCCTGCGTGGGGTGGGGATGGCCCTGGGGTGCACCGAGCCTGAGCTGTGGGGAGCGCAGGGCGATGTGGGGGGAGCCAACCCAGCAGAAGGAGGCTCCCTGGGGTGGGTCAGCCCCCGCCCGGCTGCGGGGTGGATGGGCCCGGCGTGGGGAGCCGGGCCCCCCTCCTGTGCTGTGCAGCGCAAGCGCTGCCTCCTGGCTACGGCGGGAGGGGGCTGGGCTGGTCCCTGGGGCAGGGCCTGGCCAGGGGCTGCTGCCCCTGGCTATGGCGGGAGGGGGCCCTGGCTCTGACAGCCCCCGCCCCGCAGTCTGCAAGAGCTGCATCGTGAAGTACCTGCAGAGCAGCAAGTACTGCCCCATGTGCAACACGAAGATCCACGAGACGCAGCCGCTGCTCAACCTCAAGCTGGACCGCGTCATGCAGGACGTCGTCTACAAGCTGGTGCCCGGCCTGCAGGAAAGTGAGTGGGAGGGAGGCTCTGCTGGGGGGTGAGGGGCAGCTGTGAGGAGCGGGGGGCAGCATGCACCCCACCTGCCGCCCCTGTGTAGGGAGCCATTGGCACAAGGGGGCGGGCCCATGACTGGGAGACGCCCGTCGATGGCTCCCAGCCCCCTGCCAGGCCAGCGGCTCCTAGGGCAGGGCAGGGCCCGGCTGCCTTCACCCCAGAGCTCACAGCCTGGGCCAGGCCCTACCGGGGGGAAGCCAGGGCCCTGTGGGGCAGGTGGCAGTGGCCCCTTGTGTGTGGGGGGGGAGGTGGGAGTCCCTGGGAGAGGGAGGGGGGGCCCTGCGAGGGAGCTGAGGGCCCCATGTAGGGGGGAGGCAGGGCCCTTTTGGGAGATGGAATGGGTGGCCCTGGGAGGGATGCGGCCCTGCGGGGGACTGGGCCTCGTTGTGAGGGGGCTTGGAGTGGGGGGGCAAGGAGGCTGGGGGCCCCACTGTGGTGGGGGAGGGTCTTTGGGAGAGGGAGTGTGGGGGCTTGGGCCGCCAAGTGGTGTGAGGTGGAGGGGGGGCCCTGAGTGATTGGAGTGGGGGTCCCCGCGGGGGAGTTGGGACCCATGTGGGGGGAGGCGGAGGGCTTGAGGGTGGAGAGGGATGGGCTTCGAGAGGGAATTGCGGTGCCCGTGGGGTAGCGACTTTTGTAAGTCCTGCAGGGTGAATCTGGCTGGTGTGTGCTGAGCGCTGTCCTTCCCCCACAGGCGAGGAAGAAAGCGGATCCGCGAGTTCTACAGTCGCTGGGTCTCGATACGCGAGTGACCCAGGCCCCAGCTAGTGAGGTTGCGAAGCTCCGCTCTGTGCCTGGCCGGGGGGGCTCTGAGCCCTGTGCTGGGGGGGACGGGATCTGCACGTGGGGGACAGTGAGTGGCAGGAGGAGGGGGCTGTAGTGTGGATGGAGCGGTGGGGGAGGGGCTCTGTGGAGTTGGGGTGGTGAACAGCGGCAGGGGAGGGGGCTTTGGGGTGGGGATGGACAGGGTGGTTGGGAAAGGGGCTGGGGGGCGGGATGGGGGCAGCAGGGGCAGGGGCTCTGGGGCTTTGTGGGCAGGATGGATGGTGGGGGAGGCGGTTCGAGGGGGGTGAGACGCAGAGACAGAGTAGGGGGCTCTGGGGGCTGGGGGAGGCGGGACGGGGTGTGGGGGAGGGGTTCGGGTCCTGGGCTATGGGGCAGGCTGTAGCTGCCTCTCCCTGGGGCGTCCATCCTGCCCCACTTGAGCTACTGTGCTGGGGGGGCCGGGCCCATCGCTCTCACCGTCCCCCCAGGTGCTGGCTGGGGGGTCGGGCCTGTGGCTCTCACTGTCCCCCCGGGTGCTGGCTGGGGGACGCCCGTCACTCTCGAGCTGCCACCCCGGTGCGCTGGCGGGGCCGGCCCGTGGCTCTCACTGCCCCCCGGGTGCTGGGCTTAGCCGAGGGTCGGGCGCCTGTGGCTCTCACTGCCCCCCCGTGGCTAGCTGCGGAGCCGGGCCCGTGGCCTCTCACTGCCACCGGGTGCTGGCTGGGGGGGCCGGCCCGTTCGCTCTCACTGTCCCCCAGGTGCTGGCTGGGGGGTCGGGCCTGTGGCTCTTCACTGCCCCCCCGGGTGCTGGGCTGGGGAGCCAGGCCCGTCGCTCTCACTGCCCCCCGGGTGCTGGCTGGGGGAGCCGAGCCCGTCACTCTCACTTGCCCCCCCAGGTGCTGGCTAGGGGGGGCCGGACCCATCGTTCTCACTTGCCCCCCGGGTGGCTGGGCTAGCGGGGGTCGTGGCTTGTGGTCTCTCACTGCCCCCCCCCTGGTGCTGGTGGGGATGGGTGCCGGGGCCCATGGCTTCTTCACTGTCCCCCCATGGGGGCGTGGGCATTTGGCCTGGCTGGGCCGGTGCCGGGCCGGGCCCTGGCTCTCACTGCCCCCGGGTGCTGGCTGGGGGGGGGCCCGGGGCCCCGTTGGGCTTTCTCTACTGCCCGCCCCGGGTGTGCTGGGAGGGGGGCCCCGTGCGGTCTTCACTGCCCCGCGGTGCTGGCCCTGTGGAGGGCCGGGCCTGGGCTCTCATGCCCGGGGCTGGGGGGGGCGCCCACTGCCCCGTGGTGCTGGGGCTGGGGTGGCGGGCGTTGGCTCTCGTGACTGTCCACCCGGTGTGCGCTGGGGGTGGGGCCCGTGTGGCCCGTGGCTCTCCGTGGGTCCCCCCAGGTCTGGCGGGGGGTCCGGGGGCCTGGGCCCGTGGCTCTCACTGTCCCCACGGGTGTCTTGCGCTGCGCGGGGCCGGGCCGTGGTCTCTCGGTTAGAACTGCCCCCCGGGTGCTGGCTGGGGGGAGCTCCACTGCCCAGTTGGCTACGCCGTGCCATCGCTCTCACTGCGCCCCCTCCGGCGCTCGCGTTCCGGGGGCTGCCTCTTGCGGCGTAGGAGTGGGGGCCGCGGCCCATGCTCTCACTGCCCCCCCCGGTGCTGTGGCATGGGTGGGGGTCGCCTGGTGGCTCTCATACTGATCCCCGGTGCTGTGCTGTGGGGCCGGGCCCGTGGCTCTTCACATGCCCCCCCGTGTGTTGCTGGGCTTGGGGAGTGGGCGGCCCGTGGCCTTCTCACTGCCCCCTGTGTGTTGTGTGGCTGGGGGGGCCGGGCCGTGGCTCTCACTGCCCCCCGCGGGTCTGGCTGGGGGCCTGGCCTGTGGCCCTGCCCCCCGGCGGCTGGCCTGGCGGTTGGGGCCTGCTCTTCACTCCCGCCCCCTGGGAGCTCTTGTGGTGCCTGGGCTGGCCTCCTGGGGTGCTGCGGGGGGCCGGCGTGGCTCTCACTCGTCCCCCCCGTGGTGCTTGGCTGCGGGGGCCGGGGCCGTGGCTCTTTCACGCCCCCTCCCGGTTGCTGGCTGGGGGCCGGGCCGTGATGTCTCATTCCTGTCCACCCCCCCGTGGTTGCTGGGCTTGGGGGCGGGCCCGTTGTGGCTCTCACTGTCCCTCCAGTGCTGGCTGGGGGGGCCGGCTCCGTTGGTCCTCTTCACTGTCCCCCGGGTGCTGGCTGGGGGGGCCGGGCCCGTGGCTCTCACTGCCCCCCCGGGTGCTGGCTGGGGGGGCCGGGCCCATGGCTCTCACTGCCCTGCGTCTCCCGCAGATCCTGTGGTCGACACGATGGGTTTGCCCTACAGCAGCTTCGACCACTCCCGTGCCCACTACTACCGCTACGACGAGCACGTCTCCCTGTGCCTGGAGCGGCAGAGGTCAGTGGGGCGGTGCCCGCGGGGGGGGCGGGGGGGCTCTTGTTGCTGATCCACAGCCCTGGCTTCCCTCCCTGAGTCCCGCCGCGCACCGCAGCCGGGCAGCCAGTGCTGGGGTTTAACCGCCCCCAGCTGCTCAGGGCAAGGAGCGTGGGTGAGTCCGTGGAGCTGGAGGGGCTTTGGGGAGGCTGAGTGGGGTTTCGGAGTGAGACTTTGGCCAGCGGCTTTCTGGGGAGGGGCTGCCGCACTGAGAGTACCGGCCCGGTCGGGCTCCGGGCTTCACGTGGGATTGGGGAGGCCAAGCGGGCAGCAGCCCTGTGGCCCGTCGTACATGCTACAGCAGCGGGGTGAGGGCACAGCGCCCCCGGCTGGCTACGAGCTCTGCCCATCCCGAAGCCCCAGCTCTGCTCTGCCCGGCCCATGGAGCCCGCCCTGGTGACACCAAGGTCGGGGAGGGGGAAGTGCTGAGGGTGATCTGGGCACAAGCCCCCGGTAACAGGCACAGAGGCTGCAGGCCATCCGGACCGGCGGGTGAGTGGTTGGCCCTGAGCGCCCAGTGCCACGCTGGGGCTGTGTAAAGGGGGCTGGCGAGCAGGAGCCCAGAGTGCTTTTCCGGGGTGGCTGCTGCTGGGATCCTGCGTCTGGCTCTGGTGCCCGCAGGAATTTGGAGGGGGCGGAGAAGAGCCCCGGGAACGATGGAAGGGTTCGAACTGGGCCCGGAGTGAGAGCCTCAGGGAGCCCGGGCACTTTAAAGAGAAGGGTCCCTGTCTGTGGGGGGGGACACGCTAACGGGCCGGGGGCTGGATGCTGAGGCTGGCCACGTTCAGACGGGACGTGACACGCACTTGCTGGCTGGGGATCAGGGCTGGTGGGGCTCCAAGACGCAGCGCCTATTGCAGGGGGTCTGACCTATGCTCCCTGGGGCAAACGAGGGGAGCACGGCGGGTCAGCGGCGAGGGGCTCTGGGCTGTGGGGCTGAAGGCTGGGGCTCCATTGAGCTCCCATGGGGAGCTGCTGTGAAGGGGGCAAGGCGGTGCCATGGTGCACCCGCCCTGTGGGCAGAAGCTGTGCCAGTGCCCCAGGGCTGGGCTCCCCTCCAGCGGCCGGGTGGGCCAGCAGGCCCAGCTCTCATGGGCCGTCCCCACTTGTCTCTCCCCAGCTCCAGCAAAGAGAAGAACAAGGCCACTTTGCAGGTAAGGCCCGGGCAGGGGGTGACCAGGCTGTGCTGCTCGTAGGGGGCAGCTCCCCACCCGGCCAACGTGGCGCCATCTGCTGCCAGCTGGGGGCACCGGGGGGCTCTGGGGCTGCAGGCTGGTGTTTCCTGGCGTCGCTCAGCGGTCTGGGGGCAGGTGGGTAGGACCATGGGGGGAGCTTCTCCCAGCCAGTGGCCTCGTTCCCCTGCTGTGCGGCTCCCCCGTGGGGGCTGGGTCCTGGCTCGCTAGCTCGGGGGGCTGGAGGCAGTGGCCAGGCCCCTTGCCAGGGGTGTGGGGAGGGAGCCTGGGTGGCTCCTTCCACTGATGCCTCCTGTGCCCCCCATCAGCCCCACAGCCCTGGGCTGGGCACCAGCATGTTCCCCGAGCCCTGCTGGGCCCATGCCAGGGATGCCCCCTGCACCTGGCCCAAGGGGGCTGTGCCAGCCAGCGCCCTGCCCAGCAAACGCTGCACCAGGGTAGGGACAGAGAGGGTGGCCTGGGGGAGCCCTGGGGGTCAGTGTGGAGTAGCCGTGGGGGGCGGGCTAGGGGTCTCCAAGGGGCATGTTGGCCAGGGGGTCTGTTTGTCCCAGAGCTGGGGCACCCCTGCGCTGCCCCCTCACCCGCACTGTCCCTTGCAGCAGAAGTACGTGCGCTGCTCGGTGCGGGCTCAGGTGCGCCACCTGCGCAGGGTCCTGTGTCACCGCCTGGGGCTGGCGCTGCAGCACGTGAGTAAGCCACGCGGGCGGGGAGGGGGGAAGGGCCGGGCACCGCGGGGCTGGGGGGGCTGTTGGGGTGGGTGCTGGTCGGGGCACCAGGCTCAGGGTGCAGTTAGGTATTTAAAAGTGTAATAA